>NW_027505459.1:0-145943 GCF_021521415.1 Bidens hawaiensis | reverse complement strand
TATCTTGCCACTTGGGGCATCGTACACAGTATGGTGGGGCTCAGGAAACTCAGGCTCGAGAGACTCGAGCATGAACTTCCTGACGATATACTGGTACAGCTCGGCAGGAAGAGAACACTGGCATTCACCAGCAGTCTTCTGGTCATCAGCATCGTGAGAAGACATGGTGGAAGAAAGAAGAGATTTCGGAATAATGCTTTACTGAAAGAAATTCGCCGGAAATTACTTGAGAAGAAGAGATGAAAGTGGAAAGTGTGAATTGCAAATAACCTTCTCCCCCTTTATATAGTAATCGCAATTAATGCGATGCATTTAATACGGAAGAAAGAGAAAGCAAAGGTGCAATGACACTATGACGCGTGGCAAAAACAAACTGGCAACAGCTGTCAAAAGGACGTGTGCCAGAGATTTCGCGGCCACGCGCCCGAAATCCCGTGCCCACGCGCCTGAAAAAGCAACTGGAATGACCACATAATGTCATGTCGCCATAACTTCTGGCACGTCCTGACACAGTCAGAAGAAACCGTCGCACGACGTTTGAGGTATTGGGTTGTTATCCATCCACCAACCCTTCAAATTTCAAAATTTAAAAATTTGAAGACTTAAGGTTCAAAAAATAAGCGGGAAAATACCCCTTACCTTGGCAAACAAGTAACCATAAGCCGGGTGTGGGTACAGTGTAAAGGCAAAACCCTTCACATACCTAACACCCGCAGGGAATTGAAGCCAAAATATTTGGCAACCAAGTAACCATAAGACGGGTGCGGGTACAGTGTAAAGGCAAAACCCTTCACATACCTAGCACCCGCAGGGAATGGACGCCAGGAATACCTTGGAAGTAAAGTAACCGTAAGACGGGTGCGGGTACAGTGTAAAGGCAAAACCCTTCACATACCTAGCACCCGCTGAGAATTGAAACCAAGAAGGATCTTCTGGGCAATGCTTGCGGAAGCGGAAATAACATCCCCGCATAGCGGGAACATCGAGTACTACGTTGTTTGAGGCTCCAAGATGGAATTGGTGGTTTAAACATAATTGATCACTATGTTCAAAACCTACCAGAACCACAGGGAGAATCCGCACAACTAAGACTCAGTGCTCCTGACTTGCGAGGAGGTTACAGACCTACCCGCATCATACCCAAAGACCAAGCAGGAAACTCGGGAATTTCTGCAAGTGACAAGGACTTCCGCGGGAAGAACCCCCATGGAAAACCTTACAAAAACCCCTTTTCAAAACCCTTTGCTTAAGTCCAAAAGTTCACCTCACTTTATTAGACATTCATGAGAAGAACATTGGACTGGGGGGACTTGAAGAGGTAGGTCCCAGCAGGGCTCAGTTGGTCCCGCATGACTCACCTTGAACAGGGATGTCTGCGCAAAGACCATCTACTCCCGCAGGACCCACCATGCTCAGAGAAGCCTACGCGCAGTATGCAAGCTGCATACGCAGGGAAAAGCCTCCCAATGGTAAAGTAACCCGCCTGTTCCCGCAGTTGCGGATACAAGCCATCAGGGAAGGCTACCCGCACAGCATAGCTACACGCATAAGGCTTAACACTTACAAATATTCAGTGTCACCTGAAAGAATGAGCAAAGGCGGGAGGGGGAAAACTCCCGCCAAAATGGGCCAGTCCGTATGATGGAGGATCTTTTGCGTGATACCTGGCGAGGTAAAGACAAAAGATCTGACCAAGAATGCGACAGCTCACTGACAGCAGCGTGGCAGACAGCACGCCACTGCACTGTGACCAATAGCCGCCGCCTGCTCACCAACTCCTGCCAGAGCACGTGCCTAGCCTGCAGTTGGTAGAAGACGAAGAGTGCACGGCACGCCTGCTCTATGTCAGACGCTACCTGTCCACCACTCACAGGCAAGGCACGTGCATAGGTTACAGTTGGTAGCGTGTTGGGCCGGCTAAACCCCTTGGATACCCACCTTCGGCTATAAAAGACAGCAAATGGTATTATCATTTCATCATCTACTATCTCGTATAACTTACTTGATAACTGCTCTAATAGTATTCATATACTTTTATATTCAAAGAGCAATATAGACTGATTCTCACGCCGGAGGGTGGTCACAAGGAGGAACCCCCCCCTTCTCAGTGACGAGCTTACGGTGTCTGTTTTGCAGGTTCCCTGAAGTACAACTTACTCTGCTGGACCTAACCTTCGTGGGAAACATTACTTAGCCCCCAGATTACTTATAATCTGCCCGGGGTCACTTAGTGTTTCTTCACCTGCAAAAGAGTGTAATTTGAAATTAATGAGTTGGATAATTACAGTTAAGGGTAATTAATGTGATCTTGATGATTTGATTAAGAGAGAAAGAATTATTACCAAAATAGTGAAGAGGGTATGAATGTAATTGTAAAAATGAAGAGAAAATGTCTGCGGGTATTAATATTGAATTGGGTATTAATATTGAATTGGAAATGTGTCAAAGATGATGAAGATGAAGATTCGATTTTTCCTCTAGATTTCAGTTGTAATACGGAGACTACGAGCACATAGATCGCACGCTTGTTTACATACATACATACATACACCTTGTTTTTGTCTTTTTTTTTTATTAATATTTTATTATTTTTAACTCCAACGATTCCTTTAAATGAGTACTGGTTGGGATACACTCGTCTTCTGATTCAGAGAAAACGATTGTACGGTGAGATGAAACTTATTCGGTTCAAAGGTCTAATTAGTGAATGACACATACTCGTCTAGTCTCTCCTCATTACTCTAATGGTGTTCAAACTAAATGAAGGGAGTAGGGATCAAACTTGGATGACTACTACTCTACCATAAGCTTATTGACGTTAAGTACAGTTTATTATTACTAGGGTGGTTTAGAAATTACTCTTATGATCATATATTCATACCACATGTTTAGTCTTTCCAAGTATTGATTATTGACGTATCAAATTAACACTTTTCGTTCCTTAATGTTACTGATTTTAATGATTTGGTTAGCTCACAGTTACGTGACTTTAATGTGAGGGGTATAATTGTTTTTTCAAGTATAAAAGTAATCTTTGTCACTGTTCCGGTTTACACTATCTAAGAATCTGAATTGTTCAACCTGGGCCCACGTTCGCTCATGTCGGCCACATTTCATCTTCGGCCCTTCGTTGGTGATTTTAGTAAATGAGGTACAAGATCAGGATCAGTATACCAAATTACCAATCGCTGTAATCAAAACCCAAATCGGGAGAGATCAACGGAGGTGAAGAGTGTATGGTGGTTGATTGCGGTTACAACAATTCCATCCAGCTTCCATCTATAACGAAGGTAAAAAGGGGGCAAAAGGGTTGTTCGCCTTTTCATGGTTGGGGGCCTTGGGGCATCCCTTGCGACAGTCTCGTTAGCTGGTTAGCAGATAGATCAATCAACAACACCTTTATGGGGCTCAAGGAAAATCTCAATAACCTACATGATTTGTATAACCGAATATACATGACCCAACTAATTTTCCCGCAACAAATGAAAACGTGAAATGACAATATTTCATAAGATGGTATAAACAAAATGCTAACCAAATTTCGTGAATAGATACTATCATTTCATAAAAAATATATATAAATACACGCATAAACTTTATATTCAAAGGTCGAACAATGACGAACAAACTACAATAATTTCTTTGCATTTTCCTAAATTTTGTTTGTCTAAATCGCTAGCTAGAGTTTGTGTAATTTGAGACAACTATGCCTTTTGAAAAGTGTTTTGAGACAGCCCACTATCTAAAAAGTATAAACCGTAAGCTCAACTTAAGAAAAAGAAAAAGAAAAGTCAGTAAACAAATATGACACGATACAAACTAATACTTAAAATAATAATATAAAAATTCTATATTAAATACATGTAAACACTAGAAGCCAAAAATGGCAATGGAATTTGCTATGTAAGGCACCATGGTGAGAACCGACCTTAAAGATGGCATGACTACTGACTTTTGGATGGTCTCAAATCATAGTTATAGTTGTTAAATCTAATTTTGTTTGATACTTAAGATTATTTTTTTTATATAGTTTTTAAGCCTATTTTTTGTTTGATACTTCAAGGTTAAGTGTTTTATAGTTTTCAAACCTTTTTTTTTTTGGATACTTTGATGTTAATTGTTTTAAATCATAGTTTGGCGTGTTTTAACATGTAACTCTTAAACGAATTGGAAAAATGTTTTGATGTTGTGTTTGTATATATTATATGTAGAACATAACCAATTTTTGATGTTTGGAACGTGTTTATGAGAATATGAAATCAATGTTAATATCCTCTGTTATCCATGTGTCATATAACCTATTTAAAGAAGTGCACCCACTCATCAAAATGGTAAAAAAAGACATGTCAGTATGTCACCGCACGTGTTCAGAGTTCAGATGCAGAACAAGGGTTCTAGTCCAGGGACCGCTGACCCTAGCCACCTGAATTCGTCTTTGTTTTATTTTTCAAGCTATCCATGACATGATCGTGTGCAAGATTGCAACGTGTTTGTCTACGCATCAATGAGATTTGGTTGATATTTACTTGATCCTGATTAAAGTGTTCTTATTCATTTTGGAACATTATTGGAGGGTTAAGCATATCGAGCGTTATAATATGAATAGGTAATCAATGGTATGCAGTGAATAAAGCTTCTCGAGGCTTACTAGCTGGATGTGAGTCGACAGAATGCACAGAATTTTTCAGATCGAGCAAACACATTAAAATAGTTTTTAACACGAAGTTATAGTCTTATATTATAGTTGTATGTTTAAAGTAGTTAATAATCGTATATGTTTTTTATTGAAACATATTAGCATGCCTTTTAGCAGTGTTTTAATATTCTAATTAGTGTTATCAAGTAGTGTTGTGGATAACATGCATCCTGCCTTCTGTGTTATATAATTAGCATGTATCCACAATGTTAAACTCATGTTCATAACTATAAATGGGGGCAAATGACGAGTATCTCGCCCAAGATGTGGGTATGAATATCTAGTTATTGTGTTTGTTATTCTATATAAAATAGATGTCTTACTTTTTATGATATCTAGTCATGCTATGTACGTGTGTGTTGTTAATTAAAGTTGTTAAAAAATGGATAATTAACTAAGTTTACTCCTACTTTTAACATATGTTTTTGTTACTAGCTAGATGATGTCTTACTTTTTAGGAAATGTCTAGCTGATGACACGTCTCACGTGTCACTGATGGACATTGAGGTTGATGAACAGTTGAACTACATTGAGCAACCGATAGAGATTATTGATCACAAGGAAAAACAACTTCGTCACAAAGTTATACCCTTGGTAAAGGTGATATGGAAGCACCGCAAGGGATCGGATGCGACATGGGAAGCTGAGGATGAGATGCGCAAGTTTTACCCGAATTTGTTTAGTTGGGTTTCGGGGAAGAAACCTCTTTAAGGAGGGAAGACTTGTAACATCCCAAAATTTCAATAATAATATTTTAATATATTATATGTTTTAACGGATGAGAATTTACCCAAGTTAGTAGATTATAAATAATAATGATAGATAGATAAGTAGGCTAATTAGGGAAGTTGAACATGGACTAAAAAGGAAAGATTGGCCCTAGGTCCATGGGCTTAATGGAGTATAAATACCTCTTAAACCCTATATCTTTCCATTTCCATCCAACTTATCCATCTTTTTCTCCCTACACCTCCATAACACACACAAATCTTTCCATTTCGGCCGCAAGCAAGAACAAGGAGCCGAGATAAAAAATCGAACCTTTTTTTTGATAGATCCTAGATATTCAAGCTAGATACAAGATCAATACTCCATAAAAAGCTAGCCGAAACCTAGTAATCATATAAAGGTATGTTCTTGATCTTAAAGCTGCATTTTTATGAACGATTAGCCATGAAAATTGAACATAGACTAGATCGAGTCTAGATAAATCATAAAGCTTCAAACTTGATGATTAATATGGACGTAAAGGACTCATGGTTAGATACGGTTAATAAATGAAACCCTAGATCTAGCTTAAAGAACGTTTTAGGATTAAAGGTCCAAACTTTATACCTAAAATAGACTAGATCTTGATGAAGGATTACTATCGAGTATAAAACGATTATGGGTGAAGATAATAAAGGGAAAAAGGTTCATGATTTGAACCTTAGAACAAGTAGCTGGGCAAGGTGGGAACCTAAGATAGGAAATAAGCTGAGCTGGGGGTTTTCGGCCAACTATGAAGATCCTTGGTCAACCCTTATGGTTTTCGGTCAACTTGAGACTTCGGCCAAGACGGGTTCTCGGCCAAAGAGAGTTCTCGGCGGCCAAGTTATCGGCCAGGTGGTTCTCTGCCACGTGGTTCTCGGCCATGAAGGTTCTCGGCCAAACATGTGTTTTCGGTCAGCCCATGTTCTCGGTCAAACACGGGTTTTCGGTCAACCCATGTTCTCGGTCAGCAAGGCCACCAAGTTTGGCTTGGGTCTGAGCCCAGTAGCACCCAGATCCAGTAATAGGCCGTTGGGCCTGACTTAGTTCAGCCCACATGCTCAAGCCCAATATCTTGAAATAAATAACAAGCCCAATTTAGAAAATAATTTAAAATTTTAATGGAAAATACGTTAAGACAGTTAACCCCAGCCAGGGGCCCTGCCCTTTGGACCCCGCTCGGGGCTGCCGCCCCTAGAACCCCGCTGCCAGGGGCGCTGCCCCCGGACCCATGTTAGTTGTGGGTTATATAAAGATAGAAATACGATATGAGTAGCAATAGTTAATTAATACATGTAAATATTATACAGTTAGTCGTGCACAGCTCAAGAAGGGAATAACTATTAACGGATAACGTAACCGCATTCAGGTGAGTTTCTAGCCCCATTCCTTGTTATGTTTTCGGGGCTGTGTGCATACTCGATGTGATTAGTTAATACACTTACCTTAAGTGGTAAGTGTATGCCTATTTATGATATATGTGTATGCCTATCTATGATATATGTGTATGCTATGGAATAATGCTTGACGGTACATGAACGATTTTCGGATATTGCATGTACTTTCAGGAGATAGTTAGATGATGTGGTTGTTTATATATATGTTGTATGTATGTTATAGAAAATGAGTACGAAAGAAAGTATGTAAAATATATAAACAAGAAGGAAGGTACGATATGAAGGAATTGACGGTAAAGGGTGGCAGACCCTAATAATATCTGTGAGGTTATAGGGCGAGAGACTCTTTAAGGGTGGCATACCCTAATAATATCTGTGAGGTTATAGGGCGAAAGGCTCTTTAAAATGTAAAGTATGTATGTAAGGAAAGATAAAGTATGAGGTATGAAAGAAATAAAGAAAGTATGAAAGTAAGAAAGAGAATATACTTACGTATGTATGAAAGAAAGTAAAGAAGGACAAGTATGTAATATAAGAATGTATTGTATGTTGATTGTATTAACTAGATCTTACTCAGCGTAGCTGACTTTTAGTATGCACGCAGGTGAGTAGAATGAGACAGTTAGCTTGAGGGGGACACGTGGCATGGTTGGATGAAGCTGACATCTGAAGATTGTGTTATGATGTTTTATCACTATGTTTTATGTTATGTTTTAAAAAAAAGACAAATTATGGATGATTGTAACGAATGATTGACTATTTTAGTTTTCGCGAAAGTTTTTAATTAACTCTGATTTTAGAACTGCGTTTATGAGTAAATCCAACGTCCAAATGTGAGGCACCGGTAACGGGGTCTTACATAATTCGTTATATTAACGAATTGGCTTATCTTAGCGAACTGGTCCATGGAGCGAATTGAACCCTTTAACGAACTGATTATTAAGCGAACTGGACCTTATAACGAACTGGTCCTTGACGAATCAGTTCATGTAGCGAATCAGTCCATGTAACGAATTGGACCTTCCAATTCGTCATCTCTTTTAACGAATGACTATAACGAATCAAGGGTGATTCGTTATCTTTTCCCTTAACGAATTGAACACAAACTGAAGCTAGTTCGCTATGCTTTCTTTAACGAATTACTTGGCGAATCGCCCCTAATTTGTTAACGAATTAGGGTTAGGGTTTGTCAGAGAATGTCAGGAACATTCCCTGACATCCTTAAATACATGCACCGCCTTTCCGGAACCGCCGTGCCGGAAAACCGGGCGGTGGCCGGAAAAAACGCGGTTTACCCCATTTTACACCGTTTTTCATCGTTTTTCGTCCCGTTCGATCCAGATCTGAACTAGGGTGACCCCTAAGCTCATCATAGGTTCGGTTTATACCCGATTCCATCCGGATCTCGTGACTTAAACGGTTTAACGGTGTCGGCTCGTCGTTTCGTGACTATATCTAACGGGTTAAGCTCATACAATATTAAACTATCATTACCTCGGGTCGGTAATCGGTTTCCTTCTTGGTCTTGGCTTAGGCAAGAAGAGAACTAGAGAGAGATCTTAAGTGTGTGTTTTGGTGGTGTATGGAATATGTGAGAAATGAATGATTAAATGGGTAATTAAGGCTTATATAATTATGGATCATGGGCTTAAGCCCATGGTCTTTCCTTCTTTCCCTTATAACCCAAGTCCATAACTCATATCCATTTAACTCAACACTAGCCCGACTCATAATAACTCGTATTCTTATTTATTTACCGAAACTAGAAAAAGGGATGTTACATGTAGTATATTAATGTTCCAATCTTGAACAAGTAAAAGTTTGTTAAATGTTTCAATCTTGCACAAGTGAAAGTTCGTTAGATTATATGCATTGCACATACCATTGTGGTGACATTGACAATTGTGACATTGCCTATGTCATAAGACTAAAGGGTCACACATATGACCACCAACACTTTATCATGTGACAATAGCTACCAACAGTTATCATGTGAATATATAGCTTTCAGCTTTCTCTTTTTGGGAGCACTTATTAAATAGGTGTAGTATTTTTTTTATGTTATTAAGATGATAGTTAAGCTAGTATGAATATATTTACTTTTGAGATGAATACCGGAATCGTATATTCAGTAGCAATTTGGTGTATAGACAAACTCAGGAATGACAAACGTATGCGGTTTTAGTTGGATCTATGGATTGATGAAAGTACCTCTATCTAAAAAATTTCCATATTTAAGTTTGAATAGAATAAAAAAAAATAAACGTTGCATGATTAAGGATAGGATTAATAATACTCAAAGGGATATGATCTTCATACATCATTCTTATGGTGAATTTATATGCTTATATGCATTGTATAGGGCTATGGCCGTCACGCATGACTGACAAGTGTACAAAGGGGACACAACGTATAGCCCTATATGAGCCATATAGGTCTTCGACAAATCATGTTTTATTCGGCCAGTACAACCCTATACAAGCCGTATAGACGAAAAGTGTTGTGTGAAGATCCTTGGTGGGTTTTGTACTTTTGTTGATCTTGAAAAAGAGAACCGTTACTTCTAGTGGAACAAAATGAAATCTTGATTGCACTTCGATGCTAGGACATGCTGTTATAAACGAGAATTCATATTCTTGGACATGGCTTGGTAACTCTGAAGGGGTGTACTCGGTTTGTGTAGGCAACTAGGTAGTTAACATCTTTAGTTCTATACGATCAAGACATTAAGTGGGATAATTGTGTCGCTTTAAAAGTGAATGCTTTTGCTTAGAGAGCAGAAATTGGGCGTACTATTACCACAGATGTTTTAGGGCGAAAAAAAATGTCTATTGGATCAAACATAGGGCTATTCAGGATTCTTTGCAATGGAGGGATTGGCACAATTTTAAATTGTAATTCTTTACACGAGGGACAAGTCGGATAAGGAGGCAAATCTTAGCCGACACTTTTTTGGCACTACAATTTATAAAATGAGCTAAGCCGGCACCCTTTCTTTTTAGCCTACCTGAAGTTGGCTAAAAATTAATTTGTAAACTGAGTTTAGCCTGATTGGGATACATGTCAAGTAATAATTGATCAGAAGACGGGTTTCTCTGACTTTTTATAAATTTAGCGTGTAAAAAGGGGCGGCTAAGATTAGCATCCTGTCTACGCTACACCTACGTGGTCAAACATGTCTATATTCATTATTATTATTATTATTGTTATTATTATTATTATTATTAAACTAAAAACTACGTCAAAGACATACCCTTTGATCAGACGCATGCTTCCCACGTGAACCCAGTCCAGTCCAATTACCGAACCGTGATCTCGGCGCCAGCTAACCCACACCCACCTATCACATCCCGCCATGTAATCTCACATCAACACCCGATAAGCTTTTCGTCGAACATGTGGCAGGCATCCCATTTCCATTTCAAATCCAAACCACTAAACTCCACCAGTCCACTCCACTCACTCCAATGGCGCACACGGCCGCCGGAACAACCACCTCTATCCTCTCTCCGCCGTCACTCCACCGTCTCACCACCGCCAATTCATTCTCATCTCTCCGTACATCTTCTCCGTCGTTTCCGTCACTCTTCTCCACACGATTACGTTCCGTAATTCGACCGGAGTATTCGCCGATCAGAGCTTCTTCGTCTACGACGTTCACCGAGTCTAAGGATCTGAAGGTACGGTCTGTACGGATAGTTAGGTTTTTTAAATTATGATTTATTAACATTATGTAGTGAAACTGTGCTGCAGTCGCCTGCAGATATGAGTTTATGAACGTTTTTTTTTGTATAATTAGGTACGGATAATTAGGTTTTTGAAATTGTAATTTATAAACATTATGAACATTATGTAGTGAAACTGTGCTTCAGATTTGAATTTATGAACGTTTTATGTATCATTAGGTACGGATAATTAGGTTTCTGAAATTATGATTTATAAACATTATGTAGTGAAACTGTGCTCAGTTTTGAATTTATGAACGTTTTTTGTATAATTCGGTACGGATAATTAGGTTTGAATTTAATCAATTTATAAATATAATGTAGTGAAACTGTGTCCAGATTTGAATTTATGAACGTTTTTTGTATAATTAGGTTTATTAAATACAAATTAAATTAACGTGCAGCTAACTATGAGAATCAGCTAGTGTAATTATATATACAACATAGTGTAATGAAAGTGTAGTGTAATTACAGCATAGTGTAATTGCACTTTGATGTAATTACATAATTACACTACTTGATTCTCACAGGTAGCAGCAAGTTAATTTAATTTGTATGTTAACGTGCTCAGATTTGAAATTTATGAACGTTTTTTGTATAATTAGGTACAGATAATTAGGTTTGAATTTAATCAATCTATAAATATTATGTAGTGAACACGTGTCTAGATTTGAATTTATGAACGTTTTATGTATACTTAGGTACGAATAATTAGGTCTGAATTCAATCAATTCATAAATATAATGTAGTGAAAACGTGCTTCAGATTTGAGTTTATGAACGCTTTATGTGTAATTAGGTTAATACGATTCCTACGAAGCCGATTGAAGGACAGAAGACCGGAACAAGTGGTCTCCGGAAGAAGGTTTGTGTTCTGTTTCGTTTTGTTATGATTTTGTGTTATTGTTCGATGTGGGTTGATGTTTTGGTGTTGATTTTGGTTAGGTTAAAGTGTTTATGCAAGAGAGTTACCTTGCAAATTGGATTCAGGTTTGAATTTAGTTGTTTAGTCACTTAGCGAATTGATGCATGTGCTAGGGCTTTGGGATTGAAGTGTAGTTGGTTATGTGTCTGTGATTAGGCGTTGTTTAATTCGTTGCCACCGGAGGATTATAAGGATGCGTTGCTAGTGTTGGGAGGTGATGGTAGATATTTTAATAAAGAAGCTGCACAGGTATTTAACGTTATGGTTTATATACTGATTAGTATGCCTGATTTTCTGATCGATTAAACGATGTCAATGCAGTTGATTATAAAAATTGCAGCTGGGAATGGAGTTGGTAAAATTTTAGTTGGCAAGTGAGTCGATTGATGCTTTATTAGAATATTTTTATTGCTGCTGAATCTTAATGTTATGATGCTGCCATTGAAGGGAAGGTATTTTGTCAACACCTGCTGTATCTGCCATTATAAGGAAGAGAAAGGTAAGTTTCCATTTATGGTTATGATTTTATATAACAGGAAATGAAGTTGAATTAAACGGAATTCATAAGTTTTGTTGCATTTTGCAGGCAAATGGTGGTTTTATAATGAGTGCAAGTCATAATCCTGGTGGTCCTGAATATGATTGGGGCATCAAGGTGGTTATTTGATTATTTAGTGCTTGTATTTTTTCATTACATCGCCCTGCTTGTGGTGCGCGCATATAATGTATATATGTGTGTACCCTCGGGTGGGCAAAAGTAAAATTGCACTAATTTTAATGTTATTTTACTAATCTCGTGAAAATAACGTTAAAAGTGGCGGAAGGTTAATCAGGCATCATGTGGTGGCGTTGATAGCCGAAAGACAACGGTACATGCACCAATCAGCCGGTGTCCCGATGATTGAGTGCTATGTGCCTTATGTCCAAGGCTTGATGCAAAACTACTATCGAGCCGGGGGTCTCATCGGAAGCAGCCTCTCTATCCCTATGGGGTAGGGGTATGGCTGTCTACATCTTACCCTCCTCAGACCCTACCATAGCTTGGTTATTGGTGGGATATACTGAGTACGATGATGATGATGATGATGATGATGATGATGATTTTTTCATTACAAATTTGGCATCACTTTTGACTTCCTTGGTAGATTGGTTTTATCCATTATATAGTCGTTTAGCTTGATTGGTGTTAGGATTTGGTATATGAACTTAATATGGTTAACTGTTCCAGCTTTATTAGTAAGTATATCTGACACATATTGTTGTTACTTGTACAGTTCAATTACAGCAGTGGGCAACCTGCTCCCGAGTCCATCACTGATAAGATTTATGGAAACACACTTTCGGTATGTTCTCTCTTTTCTTTGTACAATCACCTTTGTCTGATATTTGTGTTTCTGAATACGTACATACATGTATATATATATATATTTGTGTAGTATATGGCTTGACTTAGTGTGCTGTTAGATTAAACATTTTTTTGTGACATTAGGTAAAAAGAAAGTTTTTAGTATTAATAAGAAAGGCTGTTTAAGTTTGCTTGATGTATTACTTGTCTTTTTCAAAGTTTCCCAGAAATCCAAATTTTGGAATATGACTTACTTTGTTTATAAACAAATCTACGACAACTTTGATATAATTTGAAATTTGAAGCACTTCCATTATATGAGAATAACCAAAACCGTAACAAATTACATTTTTTATTCCCTTTGTTCAAAGGATGTTTGATTCCTTAGTTCTTAGAAGCATTCAGCTCTAGTAAAACTAGCAAAGAAAAGGGGGATTTTTCATACCAAATCCGCAGCAATATTTTATGTTGATATTGTGATAATTCCCCAAGGCCCAAACTGGCTTTTTTTTCTATCAAGCAATATGAAGTGGAAGTTTTTCTAGTTTTCACTTTTCACAGGGGAGCATGATACATGTATGTAATTATATTTACAGATCTATAATGTCAACCAAAATTATTGAAATAAGAATTGCCCACAATGAATCCTAGAAAACTCAAAAGTATTATGATCAATAAACGGCACACAAATGATTATTGTCATACTCTTGTCTTTATTTACTTAAACCTCTAAAGTTTTATTAGAATTTCTTGCATAGAACTCTCAAGATTCAGAAATTTGACTGAGAACACGAAGAGTTAGTGATTGGTAGAATGAGAAAAAAAAATCATTTTTTACACAGCAGGAAATAAATAATCGATGATCTTTTATGTGATGGTGACTTCATAAGCAAAAAAAATGAGAAAAGGAAAATTTAGGCTGATGCTTAAAGACGGCCTATTCTGTAATGTTTTTTAGAATTGGACTCAATAAGTTTTTTTTAATAGAATTTAAGCACGATAAGAAAATGAATCAACACGATATAGGAAGAGAAATAAGCAAGTTGTAAGCTTGCCAAATTCTCAACCATTCCCTTTCTCTTCTTTCTTTCTGGAATGAATTTCTCATTTATGGTTTTCTAAAGTTATGTATGTTTATAGCATTGGATTTAGTACTCACCCATAGAGGCATAGAGCCTACGGATGTTAAATGGGTCATGCTCATGGGCTGGTGAGTCAAATCCAACATGAACACGGAAATCTTACACGAACATGAATACGTGACGAGCGCAAAATTGTGTCACGCATTACACACCAACCCGAACACAACTTTCATATTTGCGGGTTACCACAAAGACGACCCTTTTAACCCGAAACAAACTTTTTTGTTTGCTTGTTTTTTTTCCCCGCATTTTGATACTCTAAAATTGCATTCGCAACCAAAATTATAAGATAATTATGTGCTTATTTCTCTTTTCACCTTGTAAATTTTGGCATAAAATTCCAATCCGTTTTAAGTTAAGACATGAATATACATGTAGCAAAAAAACTTATAAAAATAAGCAGGTTAAATGGGTCAACCAGCCAGGTCGACTCGAACAAACATGTTCGTGGGTTCAACCAGAAAATAAACCTGTTTAGACTGGTGGGACCCAAACAAGGATTTTGGTTATTGCAAATCAGTTTATTTTGTATCCAAAATGGCACTCCACATTTTCATTGGCTGCATATATGATTATCAACTATTTTGAAATTGGTATAACATATAGTAGGGTTGTGAGAATGCAGATCTATGCATATCCATTTTGTACCTCTGATATTGAATTCATATCCATATCAATACACAGCAGATGTAAATCTATTTCTGATATATGATACACATCAATAATCATTATACATAAAATTTGATAGGGCATTGATGATTGGAATCTCATTCTTATCTGAAAATTTTCACAAGTTACAGAAGTTTTGGTTTATACAAAAGTTTATGCCAAAGAATTTTTGGTTGAACAATTTTTTGGAGAAATTTGCATTTCTGCTCAATTTACCATGTGGGTTTTTTTATGATAATATTATGTTTGTATTGCATTGATTCTTAAAGAAATTAATTTTCGTACTTCCGCAATTGGATTTTAATTTCTATTACCTTCTGCAGATATCTGAGATAAAGTTAGCTGATATTCCAGATGTGGATCTATCTACTGTTGGAGTTTCACAATATGGCAACTTCAGTGTGGAAATAGTTGATCCAGTCTCTGATTATTTAAATCTAATGGAGGTAAATAAAAGATTTCAACTATAATAGTTTAATAAATACAATTTTCACCATTCAATTTTGCTTCGTTTATTTTTTGTGCTTTTGCAGGAGGTCTTTGATTTTTCACTAATCAAAAGTCTAGTTTCTCGACCCGACTTCAGGTACAAACAATATTGTTAGCCTCTAGCCTGTTAGTTATTTTTTTAGTCTGTATACATGTATTTTTAATCTAATGTTTTTTTTTTAATTTTTCAGGCTGACATTTGATGCAATGCATGCAGTTACAGGTGCTTATGCAAGTCCAATTTTTGTAGATAAACTTGGAGCTAGTCCGGTATGTTATGACAGTGTAATATCTTATAATTATGTAACAGCGTATATTATTGAAGTCAGTATCTTATAATTTGTAAATGTAGAATTCAATATATAACGGAGTGCCTCTAGAAGATTTTGGTCACGGTCATCCTGATCCTAATCTGACGTAAGGGATATATATAATTTAGACATTAGAACTTTATATATATGTTAGAAAGCTTTTAAACTTTTTTATTTTATAGATACGCAAAGGATTTGGTCAACATTATGTATAGTGACAACGGGCCTGATTTTGGAGCTGCAAGTGATGGTTAGTTCACAGTGATACATCTTATATTAATAAAAGTAGTTTTTGACTAATCTAACATTTTCATTTCAAATTATATTTTCAGGAGATGGTGATAGAAATATGATTCTTGGTAGACAGTTTTTTGTGACACCTTCAGATTCTGTTGCTATTATTGCAGCAAATGCACAAGAATCTATTCATATTTTAAAAGTGGGCCAAAGGTAAACGATTTTACAATTTTATCGATTTCATGTGATGTTTCAAAAACTTTTAGCTGAATATAGGCCTGTAAACGAATCGTACATTCAGTGAACTAGTGAACCGTTTGATGGGAAGCTCGTTTATGTTTGTTATTTTAAAAAAGAAGCAAACATTTTGTTCATTTAGTTGAACGAACGAACGAACAAGAACATTTGTTTCATTCGTTCATTTATGTTCTTGAACGTTTGTTCATTTAAATTTGTTTATGTGCTCGTCAATACATTCATTTAAATTTTTAGGCCTATTACAATTTAGTCTAGTTTAAGTAACATTTTAGGCCGAACACATTGTTTGGTTTGCTCATCCATGTTCAGTTATGTTTGTTCTCTTACGTTCCTGAACCGTTAGTTTATAGTGCTAACGAATGAATATAAACGAAAATGAGCACACCCACTCTTTTAATAAACAGACACAAGCAAGAAAACTTCGTTCATTTACTTGCTCGTGCCTGATTGTTTATGAACATGATCTCTTTGTATTTGTTTGGTTCATTTACATGCCTAGCTGTAATATATGTAGGGTTTAGCTCGGTCTATGCCAACAAGTGGTGCTCTTGATCGTGTAGCTGAGAAACTGAATCTCCCTTTCTTTGAGGTTCTTTTTATATTCATTTTCTTTTTGTATATTTAAAACATTATTTGTGGCTTCAACTTTTTTTTAGAAAAATTTGCTTTTATTGTTTTTAGGTTCCTACTGGATGGAAATTCTTTGGAAACTTGATGGATGCTGGAAACGTTATCAATTTGCGGGAAGAAAGTTTTGGAACGGGTTCTGATCACATTCGTGAGAAGGATGGTATATGGTATGCACTTTATTTAATTTAACCTGTTTATTAATTATATTAAAGTTAATTAAATTGTAATTTTATACTGTGATGTGATTCATAGGGCTGTGTTAGCGTGGTTGTCCATAATTGCATACAGAAACAAAGACAAGAAACCAGGAGAGAAATTAGTCTCGGTTTCCGATATTGTAAAAGAGCATTGGGCTACTTATGGCAGAAACTACTTCTCTAGATACGATTATGAAGTAATCATTATTATTTTTGGAAAACATATGTTCTCTTGTTACATGCTGACATTATCACCGGTGGGCCCAGGAATGCGAGTCGGAAGGAGTTAATGAAATGATTGATTATCTTAGAGACTTAATTTCTAAAAGCAAACAAGGAGATAAATACGGTTAATATTAACTTTTTAATTTTTTCTCATTTTTGTAAAATTTTGAAATACACGTTTGATCTTTCTTAGTAGCGGTATACTATTGCAGGTGATTATACTCTTCAACTTGCTGATGACTTCAAATACACCGATCCAGTAAGTTGGTGTATTAATTAATTTAATTTTTTTGTAAATTCACATTAGGTTTTTTTAAAGATCTTGAAATATATTAGGTAGACGGGAGTGTAGCTACAAAACAAGGTGTTCGCTTTGTCTTCACAGATGGTTCAAGAATCATATTCCGTTTATCGGTATGCACCCACCCACGGACCCACCTAGGCTTGTAAGCGAACCGAAGTTTGTGTTTGTTCTTTAATAAACAAACAAACATGAATAAGAGGCTGCATTCATTAGATTTAAATAAACAAACATGAACACATGTCTTGTTTGTTAATTTATGCTCATCACAAACTGTTTGTTTAGATATTAATGAATGATTATAGACAAACATGAATACGAAAACGTTCCCATTTTTTCAATGAATGAAGATGAACAAGAAAATATGTTCGTGTTTGTTTGTTTGGCTAAAGTTAAACGGACGAACACGAGCAAGCCTCGTTCGGTCGTTCTCGTTCACTTATGCTCTTTTTTTGATAAGCAAATGAACATGAACAAAAAATTGTGTTCGTTAATTTAAACAAAATTGCACTAATTTTGACGTTATTTTACTAATCACGTGAAAATAACGTTAAAAGTGGCGGAAGGTTAATCAGGCATCATGTGGTGGCGTTGATAGCCGAAAGACAAGGGCACATGCACCAATCAGCCGGTGTCCCGAGGATTGAGTGTTATGTGTCTTATGTCCAAGGCTTGATTCAAAACTACTATCGAGCCGGGGGTCTCACCGGAAGCAGCCTCTCTATCCCTATGGGATAGAGGTAAGGCTGTCTACATCTTACCCTCCTCAGACCCTACCATAGCATTGCTATTGGTGGGATATACTGAGTACGATGATGATGATGATGATGAATTTAAACAAACGAACATGAACGAAAAGTTGTGTTTGTGAATTTAAACGAACAAACATGTACATTCATGAACCGTTACCAACCTACTTTTCCTGTTACGCACCTTCATTTCTTTTTATTTACCAAAAATAAAATAATTTTGTAAACATCTATGTTTCTTGTTTCTTTTTTTTTTTTTTTTTTTGTAAAATTTATTATAAACTAGGGGACTGGATCAGCGGGTGCAACGGTTAGAATCTACATAGAACAGTTTGAACCTGATGTCTCAAAACATGACTTGGATGCCCAAGTGGCACTGAAACCCTTGATAGGTTTGTTCTGTCTGCTCCAATCTGTCTACTTTGAATATGTTGTGTTGTCTTGCTTCTATTGGTTAATTATTTTATGTTGTCGTGTTGTCAGATCTGGCACTAACGGTCTCAAAGTTGAAGGATTTCACTGGCAGGGAAAAGCCTACAGTAATCACATAAGTTCTGATCTTCCAAGGTTAAAAAGTCCCTTAAGAAATGCCATTGTAGCAGGTGGTCTACCACTTCCACTTCCACTTCCACTTCCACTTCCACTTCCTCATACATTATTATTCTATTTATATATATTTTTTTGTTGAGCTTTTTATTCTATAAATAAGAATCTAGTTCTTCTTCTTCTACTACCACTACTACTACAAACGAAGATGCATATTGTAAATTTTTATTTAATAATATTTAATTAGTACCGTAGGTCACGTGACGATGAGAATAAGCTAGTAGCTACTGTCATTTACCTAGTCCTGCTGGTTAGACTATAAGAGTGTACTCACTTCGATTCATTCCATTATGTGCCATGTTAGTGTCACGTCATACCGTATTTTCTTCCAGTTAAGGAAGTGCTCCACTCCCTGCTCTCCTCTTTTTTCTTTTTTTTAATAATATAATAGTTTTAGGTTTTAATAATATTCATAAAAATATTATGAATAATATTCATAAAAATAAAACAAAACATTAAATAATATCAGGTTTTTAATAATATCAATAACACTAAAATGAAACCTAAATTAAGAATTTTAGGCTTTACATTAGTGAGGCTGTGGGTGCGTGCATTGTTCATGACAAAATGTCGTGCGTGAACAAGGATCCATGGGTGTGTGGCGCCGCCGGTCACGTACGCTAGGGAGCAGGGAAACAACGCTCACATTGGAGAGTCTTAGCAGAGTATTAGTGAGCCCCGTGTTTTTCCTTAATACAAATAAAACTTAATTAGTGTCATTGAAAGTCACTGGTTAGTAAACTGTTATATTATCTGACTAAACGTGTCACCACAAATATTGTGTTAACGGCTCTTGTGAAACTTATATAACTACATGCATATTATGTAGTGAAAAATCATGAAAATGGACAGGTTAGACCAACAAATTTACCCAAATGAAGATTTGGCTTTTTCCATCAATAAAACAATTGCACATGATGCTTATTGTGCCCAAAGGTTTCATGCATGTGTTGTTATTTCATTGGTTGAAACAATCAATTTTCATTTTGGTGATTTTCTCTTTACAAAAGGACATAACGGTAACCTTTTTCTGGATGTATCTATTAAGTCTGTGTCATCAAGTTTTCTCTAGAGTTTATGCCAATCATTCATTCATGATGGTGCTTGTTGACACACACCCAAGTAATGTTTGTAATCGACGTGACAACAACGATGGTGATAACGATGATGTTTAGCCGAGGTTGAGTAACTATCTTGTATTATCAAAAGATAAAACAAACGGTTAGGCAAAAAATACCATGAACATGTTTCTCCCCAAATAGTTTGATGTAACAACACTAGATTAGATCGAGTTGTATCGTATAAAATCCAAAACCGATATCAATGAGGATTTGTTTGTTCCCCATTTGTACTGTAAGTTTGACCCACCAAAACATAATGGTGTAGTTGAGAAAGTAAACTATCTTTATGCGGATAAGAGAATAGTTAACTGTGTTTGTCATTAATACGACACACCTAAACTCAGATTGAGTTGCAAAGTGAGATCCTAGTTTGTTGGGCATATGATGTTGTTGTTTATGTCTCACTTTATATCTGCAAAACATTGTGATATGTGACCATTCCACCATCATGTTAGTGATGGACCTTCAAGTCTGTCCCCATGTAACCGTGTCTTGTACTAAATCACATGGAGTTCATAATTAATTATTATTTGCTTTTGCTTTTGCTTTTGAGACACGACAAGTTTAGCCACTCAACACCACTTCGTGCACATACATACCTTCAACATTATATTTGGTTTTGTAACACTTTTGTTGATCGTAAACAGGTTTGATATCAGTTTTGGGTAAAATCCGGTCGGATTGGTAACCAGCTGAACCTGTGAAGTATCTAAATATAATGCCAACTTGCGTGTCATTTTCAGTTGGGTTCATGCTTTTTTTTTGTATGAAAGTCCATATAGTAAGTGTGAAACTATTTTTGTATGTGACATAGAACAACAGCAAGAATAAAATAAACGTACCTAATAAAATTTTACTCACGGAGTGAGAAACCTTAGGCTGATCCCAGTGAGACACCCCCTGACATCAAAGCATCTTTTTTTTTCTTTTTCTTTTTTTTTGTGTACAATGTAGGATAGTATAAACCTCTAGAATAGCATAACAAACTGAAAACACTAATAATTGAGAAAATTAGGGTAGCCAACCCAAGAGTATTAATAATACTTGATATAAAGTACGATGCCATATAAATGATAAGTAAACTATACGATATAGAAGAAAAAGGTAAAAGGTAAATAGACATGCAGAAGAAGCACTAACCACTATTTCAAGTATATGTATACTCCAGTAAAAAGATGTACGAAAAGCTAAGGCCTCCAAGCAAATCTGAGTCATATTTGCCCTATCCGTAAAGGTCCGTAACCCTAATACGGCGTCTCTAAGAACTTCTATCCTTGTTTATATACTCAGAAAGGTGCAAACCTAGTAAATCATGTCCAATGCGCTCATTCTATGCTAGTTTGGATTTGCCATGGTTTCCACTATTCTCATGGGAGTTGTTATCTGCTTCTTTTTCATATGGACATGCCATCTCAATTTTCCGTCCCTTATCTTACATATGATACATGCCACCCATAATTTTTCCAAAAAAAAAATTCATTTCTTATTAGATTCTTTCTTAATTATGTGCTCACGCATTCACCTATGTATACTAGTATACTATTGTTGGTCGAACTGCAACTCCTTAAAAAAATTTCTTTAATCTTGATGGGAATCTCGTCACACAAGACTTTTGTGGTTACTCTCTACTTTTACCAATCTGCATGAACACGATGGTCTATCTTACTATCAATGTCCTTGACTCCCTGAAACTTTGAACACAAGTTCCTAAATTCTTGAACCTGGTTGTCTGTGGATTGTCTAGGGCTTCAATATTCGTTTGAGTTTCCTCCTTAATGTTGAACCACTAAAGTTATAGTAAAGGTATTGAGTTTTAGAGTGATTTATCTTTAAACCTTTGCGTTCTAATGTTGTTCGACACTCTTATAGCCTTTCTTTACTCTACCATACTAACACAATATCGTAAACGAAAAGAAAACCACTAAATTGACTCCAGGATCAAAGTGAGCAACTCATCTAAGACTACTTAAAAAAGGAAAAGACACAATGCGGTTCCTTGGTGAAGTCCCACCTCCATCGTGGATTCTTGGTGAGCCCCTCTTCATCTAAGAGAATTGAAAAAAATTGCGCTTTGATGCCTGTTTTGGCACCAACATACATTTTCTTAATTATCTCTACTTACCTCTGGGGAACCCCTCTCCCCTCAAAACTATCTTAAATCATTTGACAGTTGCCAAAAGGCTTATTAAGGTCAATGAACACCATATGTAAATCCAGCCTCTCCTCCCTAGACTTTTCCATTATTCTCCTTAATTATCACGTACATCACCTTCGTAGACCGCCCATACATGCATTTAAAAAGGTATACGTAACATGAGTATCCCGTATTATTCTTGTATCAATTACTAATGCCCTCAATTTTATAGTATGACTTAAAAGCTTAATCCCCGTAGAATAACATTGAGCGTCTCCTTTGCTCTTTAGAGAGGAACCAAGCCATTACACCTCCGTTGGTTTGACATCTTTCTATTTTTGAAGGCAGTATTGAACTCCTTCCTCACCCAAACACTTTAAACCTTTCCAGACAACCTACATCAAGCACATTTATGGGGTAAATCTAAATTCGTAATAGTCAAATTTCCAAATACTGAAATTGATTTCATAATTATGAAAGTGGCTTTCTAAATAAGTGCACGAATTTCTCAAATCAAGATTCACGCACATTTATAACGAAAAGGACATAAATCAAAACTCGTAACATTAAGGAAAAACGTTTAGTCATTGTGGCTCTAAAGATAACTCGTGGGTACACATGATCATGCCCGTTGATACGTTTTCGTTCATTACTTATGACCATGCAACTCTTGACCTAGTTCAATTATGAATATTAAATGTAGTAAGTGCATATAGTAATTGAGATTTTTATGTTAGTATGAAATTCTTTTTGCAAAAAGCATTGTGTTTGCTGTATCGAACTTGCAATAAAGGCGAATCAACTTTCTGTCAGGTCTTATCTTGTCACTGTTTAAAGATAACTCGTGGGTTTTCTATTTCTAGTTGAATATGGTTAGTGGAGCGTTTCTGTTGACACTAGGTTTGCTTGTTTTTGTCTAATAATGCATGAATTTCACTATCACTCCCCTCACCCTGAATACTAACAATATTCACTATTAATTTTTGTCTTGTCTTTTCAGACCATGATTTGTATTCGTTATGTGTTATAGATCATCATCGTACTCAGTAAATCCCACCAATAGCAAAGTTATGTTAAGGTATGAGGAAGGTAAAATGTAGACAACCTTACCTCTACCCCATAGGAATAGAGAGGCTGCTTCCGGTGAGACCTCCGACTCGATTATGTGTTATACCTCTTGCCCGGAAACACTATTCGCTAGTAGTTTCTCCTTTAGACTGTGATTCTTAGCTCATTATTCATTTAACGTTTAACCTAAAAACAATGCTCGCTAGTAGTTTCTGCTTTTTACCTGATTCTTAGTCTATTATGCGTTAATTTGTGCACCCTCTAAACTCGCTACTTTTAAACAACAAAGCCTGTTGGGTCAATTGTTGTTTGGCTCAAGTGTAAGGCCCAACACAATAATTAGGTTTTATTATATTTGGTAATTTCTTGGCTAACAAGTTAGGGTTAGTCTATATAAACCGAGTTATGGTTAGACATTAGAGAAGGTGAGTTTGGTGTAACCGAGTTAGGGTTCATCAATAGTCAAACCGAGTTAGGGTTTGAGGGTTTGTAATAAGTTTTTAGAGTGATAGTTTCTGATTAATATAAACGAGAGTTATTCGTTTAGTTTGTGTGTTGATTATCGATACGGGACTTGAATTGGTATCAGAGCCAAGTTCAAGAAATCGATCGCGGCGTTGAGCGGTGGCTTAAGGAGGAGCTATCATCGGCGCATATCGGAACCAAGTTGGGTTTCCGAATCGAAGTTTCCTTTAACTAGCGGTCAGTCGAACCAGCGGCGGTTTGTTTGACGGCAGGCTTAGGTTTGGTTACTAGAAGACAGTGGGGTTCTTTTTTGTTCGTGTGCCGCCAACTCGAAGGGTTTCTGTGTTTGCTATTAGTCGAAGAAAGATCAATCGAAAAAGGAGGTTAGCCTTTTATGATTGGTTCTTTAGTTAAAAAATAAAAAAAAAGACACGTTCTTGAATTACTTCCAGTGAGCAGGGATTTATTTGAAGACATAAAAGTCAAAATAGTATTTATTTTGGAGTACATGTCACGAATAAATAAATAAATAAATAAATAAAGTGTGTTGCAATTAAAGTTTATAGTTGCACACAATTAATTTTAATAGGTATTTGTGACACGGTTTTGCGAGCAAACGGGTTCGGTTTTGAAAAGTTGTTTGGGACTGAGTTGTTCGTATTTGTTCCAACGTAGTGGAGCAAGGGTGTTCGAAAACGTCAATGGCAGGTGATAAAGAAGAGCCGGTAATCCAACCCAAAGCGAGTGGGGGGATATCGTTACAGGTTCCAAAGCTGAATGAAACTAATTACATCACATGGACGATTGTGGTTGAAGCGATCTTGGATGATCAAGAGTTATGGGAAGTTGTTCAACCGAATGAGGGTGCGGTTATTGATGCGAAGAAGAATAAAACGGCAAGGTCGTTTTTGTTCAAAGTTATGGAAGGTAGTATTCTTCTTCAGGTTTCTCAATACAAGAATGCTCGAGATATATGGACGGCTTTGAAAGCACAGTTTGTTGGGGCCGAGCGAGTTCAAAATGCTCGACTGCTAACATTGAAAAGTGAATTTGAGAAACTCAAGATGACAGAAAACGAGACTGTTGACGAGTTTGCGGGAAAAATAACCGGTATGGTTTCAAAGGCAACGGGTCTTGGTCACGTATTCGAGCAAGATGTATTGGTGAAAAAGTTACTTGACGCGGTTCCAGACAAATACTTCAACTTGGTAGCCTCAACGAGCAAACGGTTGATACTGATAGTATGAGGTTTGAAGATGTTGTTGGAAGACTTAAGGCGTTTGAAGAACGTCTACGAGGGAGAGAACGCGCCTCAAATTCACAAGGTCAATTACTTTTCAATCGGTCGGAAAGTAGTTACAAAGGTAAGTCGTATGATCAGTCCGGTAGCCGAGGTAAGGGCTGGCCGAGTTCACAGGGACGTGGAAGAGGCCGGGAAACCGGAGGTCAAGAGCGGGAGGATGAGGATCAAGATGGTTGTGAAAACCGAGATGGTCAACATCATGGGTCAAGGTATACGGGTCAAAGAAAGAATCGTCAATGGAGAAGAAAGGATATGTTACAGGTTCAGTGTTTCCGTTGTGATGAGTTTGGTCACTTTGCGTCTACGTGTCCGGAACGTATGAAGAAAAAGGAAGAATCTAACATGAACAAAATAGATGATTTTGACCCAAGCTTATTTATGATAAAAGGTGATCAGAAAACGGTTTTTCTGAATGAAGATGGTGTGATTCCAAAGCGTTTGGTCAATTGTTGTTTGGCTCAAGTGTAAGGCCCAACACAATAATTAGGTTTTATTATATTTGGTAATGTCTTGGCTAACAAGTTAGGGTTAGTCTATATAAACCGAGTTATGGTTAGACATTAGAGAAGGTGAGTTTGGTGTAACCGAGTTAGGGTTCATCAAGAGTCAAACCGAGTTAGGGTTTGAGGGTTTGTAATCAGTTTTTAGAGTGATATTTTCTGATTAATATAAACGAGAGTTATTCGTTTAGTTTGTGTGTTGATTATCGATACGGGACTTGAAAGCCCACCATGGGACTGAAAGTAGAAACCTCAACCACTTTATAAAAACATTTGCTACACACATTGAGACTGCTAGCTACAAGCTTTTTGGTATTTGTTAATAATAATCCTTTTAAAGTATGATTCTTAACCGGTTATAGATTTTAGACCACGACTCTTAACTCGTTATGCTAACTATTAGAGCATCCACATTAGGGTGCTTTTGAGTTTACGTGGAGGAGTGAGAGGGCGTCATGTGGAGCAGATAGAGCAAGGATGAGCGTTCTTGTGCAAAAACGGGTTATGTAATTGAGGAGCTAGGAGAGTGCGCAATTTTGGGGCGTTTTTGGCTGTGAGAGGGGCAAAGTTCGGGCAAGGGTACGTGACAAAACTATTGTTTTTAGCCCTCCTATTTTGGATGCTAAAAGGGTTCCTTTTTCTTGCATGGACAAACTATATATTAAATTTGGAGGTCTATATTTGTTTATCTACCTGTGAATGTTTTGGCTTTGTTAGGCACTAGGTTGTGGTTCATCTAATCTGTGCATTTGGAGGGTCCATGGCCCGGTTTTATGTTAGTTTCTGAATCGTAAGTAGCCTACGATGATAAAGTGGGTCATAGCTTCAACAACAATTAAGGAAAAACATGTCATGACTAATAAAAAGACGATCAAAGTCGCTAATGTTTTTTCCGCCTATAACTAGTCTAAATAGAAAGAAAATGAAACGTTCGTTACATCAAACGATAAAAATGTAGGTAATGTGAGAAAGGCAGAAAGTTAATAACGAGAGAGAATAAGAGCATCAACACCACTTATGCGATGTAGAGCGCCAATAGTAAATGTGACACCAACTTATAAGGCTACTGATCTATATATATCAAGGATGACACACAATATCAAGGGAAGCATAACTAAAAAACTTTTTGAAGATTGTCTTATGTTTTATCTCCTCGTAACTATAATATCGCGTAGATAAGTATATTATTTACAGAATTTCAGCTAGCTTTAGCTTTAAAATTGCACATGGAAACAATGTAACTATGTAAGCGTAAATAATTGTAACATTTATTCACAAGTTACTTTTATGTTCATCTTGATCTTAATATTAATAATACTTGAGTTCACATGGTTGAATTTGCTGTGGCATTTGTATAGTGAGCTCAGACTCCATGTCGAACATAGGGCCGGGGCTGCTAGATCATAAAAATGAGCTAGTTGTAGGGTCTAAGAAAATGGTTGCTTATGCATGATCAACAACATATCATGTCCCAGTAGAAACCACCAAATGTTGGCTGTCTATATCCACCACATATTGTCTCACCAAATCAATTTCTTTCTCTCCATAACTACACCTATATACCCTTATCACAATCCCATCTATAGCCCACCAAAACCCGAACCGTACGTAACACTAGCTTATCATAAACTTTTCTTATTGCATCATTATTTGAAATTATAAGAAACAATAAAGAAAGATTCTTTTGTAAAGGTTGTTTGGGTCATGTCCGGGTTACTTGAGTTTCTCGCCTTCTCACTCCATGCATATTCATTGAGAACCGAACCGAATTCTTCTGAATTTGAGCATTGCTCAATTGTGGTCTTAACCTGAAAATCCAAATCCAAATTTTGAACTTTCAAAAACTGGAATTTGACTAAAGGCAAAGCAACCGTTTGGCATGTAAATTTGATTAATAACACGCGGCTTACACATCGATCACAACTCACAACAATGGTATAGTAAAAACAAACATTTAGCTAGAATCTTTGATTTCATGAGAAGAGGGACACAAATATAAAATAAGATGGCTAGGATATGCTAGGACTTGAGATCTCAATAAGACTTTGCAGCTGCGCTCACGCTAGTTAAGTACGCAAACACCCAAGATGAAGTCAAGTTCTGCTGGCATTACATACTTATGATGACATGTACAAAGCTGACATGGCATATTTAACATCTTGTTTACATTCTGTTAATAGAGTTAGTTAGCACTTAGTTTGTTAATGAGCGTTTAACTAATCTGTATATAATGAGTATGTTTTCATTTGAGATGAATAGTGAGAAATCAATTGTTCATCAATCTCTTTCTCTGATTAAAATATTTTCATGGTATCAAAGCGGTGATTTCGATCATTTGCTCGCTTCAGTCACTATCCTGTCAGTGGATTTCTCACTTAAATCGTTCAGTCGTTTTTCTCATTTTGCCCCAAATCATGCCCACTTCCGCAAATTCAGAAAGTACGACCGGTAATCAAATTTGTTCGTCCAATCCTTTGTTTATTCATCTTTCAAATCATCCCGGTATGCTGTTGGTTTCCAAATTGTTTGACGAATCTAGATTTGGAAGAACTTTAACGACCGATATGGTCAAGCTAATGAGGTCACACTATATCGATTACAAAAGAATTTATGTGCAATTTGAGGTAAATTTTATATCAATTTGAACAGGGTCATCTCCGAGAATTTATTTACCTTAGCCGAACCGAAATAAAAAGGCTCGTAGGCCCTACAAGTAAAAATAAGTAATGTATAACAACCATATATCTTAAACAATATCAATAATGATCGAAATACTACGAAGTGTATCTATTGTTTTTAGTTATTAAAATAGTAAAATAAGAGTATATGTTAACAAAATAAGTTTAATTTGAATTGGTTAATCTAGATAAGTTATAAAAGGTGATCACACAATTTACTTAAACTTTCTATTATCTAAAAAAAGTGCATTTTAGAAAAGAAAAAAAAGTATGCGGTACAAATGTAAATATATTAAAATAACATTCTTGATCATCTTTCTCTTCAAAAAATACATTCTGGCCGCAACTTTCCACTGGAAAATTTTCCGTCAATGTTTCTTTTTATTTGTTATATCATTTTCCTTTCTCATTAATTCATAAGCCAATAGCCCAATTTCACTTGTTAATGTTTAAAAGGACTAATATATGTTTAAAAATTTTGTGCCCTCTACAAAAGCCAAGTCTCGGCCAAGGGTTGCGGCTCGCACACCTCAAGAGTCGGCCCTGGAATTGAAATTCGGATAAAACTTAACGCAATTAAGGTTTTTTAACGGATGTCCAACAAAATAAAAATGTTTAAAGGGTGGGACTTTAAGCAGGAATATTCTCAAGTGTATTATTAATAGTTAACCGTCCAAAGGTGTAATTATTAAAATTCAACTTGGTTTTTTATATATTTTTTATGCTTTAAAGTCCCATTGCCAGGTGTAAATGTATAGGTTATCTTGTAACTATACACCTTGCAGGTTATAACATCAGGATTGCTTGATCAACGCAGGAATCTTAATGGTAAAAAAAATGTCAACTAAGCAAAAGGAACCATTTAGTAGGCAACCACTAAAGCAACTGAAAATTATAGAGACATAATAAATCTTACTAAAGTAGCATTATGGGCAAACATGATGGTGTAGCATCAATGTTTATGACTTTATGCCCAAAGGGCCCTATCTTGCCAAGTCAAAATCTTTTCTGTCCTCTTTAACATGAACATATCCAACTTATTATTAAAAGCTTCAATATTCCTTACACAGTAAAAAAAAGTAAATCGTCCTTCATGACAATGCCTAATTATTATATAATATAAAAGAGAAGTTTGGTGCCGCTAGTCAAGTGGCGACACCAAACTTGTCCATACCATTTTGATTTTCTTTTTTAGTATTGGTAGTATGGCGAACATAACGAGAACCGAACTAACGTCAATTTTTGTTTACGTAACGGAAACATACTAAATTCGTGTAAACTCACTGCATCAACGTCCGGGGCTAATTTTGATGTCATTTGTTTTTTTTTTGTTTTAGTTCCGGTACCATAACGAACGTAACGAAAACCGACCGGATGCGAATTTTCTTTTTTATTTTTTGTTATAGTTCTGGTAGCATAACGAACAAGAAAGAAACCGACCAAAATCGCATAAAGTCACTGCCTTTTGTTTTAGTTCCAGTATAACCGTAACGAAAACCGACGAACTGTCATTTTTGTTTTAGTTTTGGTATCGTGAGAAACCGACTGAATTCATGTCGACTTATCATCTCAACGCTCGAGACCGACAACGCTTGAGTTTTACCACTACCCAGATTTTACCGACCTGCGCCGGCTAAATTCCTAGTTATGAATAGAAAGGCATCATCCATATTAAAGATTAAACATGTTCACGATACGATCACTACTAGAAAACCGGATCGATCACTGCTAGAAAACCGGATCGTTTTCTATGACGTCAAAAATATGTTAGAGACAACCTTTAGCCTAAGATTTTCCGACAAAAATAGTTTTATCGGAAAAATTTTCAAATGAAACTTTTTCTAATGAATTTCCAACATTATTTCTTAAAACATGTGTGAAACATACTTTTCCTACGCATTTTTCCTTTATAATTTTAATACACACGTACACTTGTAAATACCAAGAATAAACTTAATAGTAATAATGATGAACAATAATCATGATCGAAATAATATTAACTATAAAGTTATTATTATTACAGGGTGATATTTAAAATTTCGAATGCCCAAGATAAATATAAAGAACAGAACTTACATAATTTTTCCCTCTAATTTTCACTTGTTGCTAGTCCGTTTTTGACCCAATTGAATATAACCAGACTAAACTAGACCATTTTTTTTTTAATTATTTTGGTCTAATTTCACTTAATACTAGACCATTTTTTTTTCAGTTTTATTGACCTAACTAGTTTTTTTACCCGGTGCAATAGTAAAACCCCCAACGTTGAAACACGGGCGATGGTAAAACCCGAGCGTCACGATGATGAGTTGGCACGAATTCGATCAATATAGGCCGCATTTGTTACGATATGTACATCATTGGTAAAATTTTAGCGTTAAAACCCAAAAAATTAATTCGTCAAATTAACATATAAGAAAACAAAATATTTAAGACGATGTTTATTTGGTTGGCAAACCCGGGCGGTGGTAAAACACAAGCGTTGTGGTCCCGAGTAATGAGGCGGTATCTTGACATGAATTCGGTCGGTTTTGATAACGTACATTACGGTATCGAAACTAAAAAACAAAAGAAATATAAAAATTGAGTGGACCAACGACCAATTTTATTTTTTTTGGGAGGAGGGGGGTTCGGTAAACATAAGCATTGGTAAACCCGAGCGTTATCGGTCATGGGATTTAAATAAGGTAGCGAGTTTGCGCGAACTCGGTCGGTTTTTTTCAAGTTTATTATGGTACCGGAACTGAAAAAAATGACGTTTGATCAATTTTCATTATGCTTATACTGGACTGAACTATAAAACGAAATTCATCGAACAATACGGTGCCAAATGCGGCACCAAAGTTCTTGTTTATATTATAGTTATAATTAAATATTAAGAGATTAAACCATGCCTATTTTTCTAGTTTATATGGCCCAATTTCATTTCATAATTTTTCAAAGTCTTATATGTATATATATAATGGTTTATATTATGCCACAGACCAAAATCGTACCCTAAACGGTTGCCCAGCCCATACTGTAACATTTGTCAACTTCCGAACCTGAAAACCTGACCCGTTTAAAATTTTAGATTTTCATTCATGTTAGTTTATGTTAATTTTATCAATTTTTGCTCATTTATATTTGGAATATTTTAGAAACTCAAGTTTCATGTATTTTATGTCATAATTGCATTTAAATAAAGTCAAGGGGTCAAAACTGTCAAAATTCAAATTATGCCCACAAGGGTTTCCCCGAATCATAAATGTTTTCCCCCTTCCAGTTATTACGAAAACATGTCATATGTTCAAGCCTTATGGAGAGATGATTAAAAATAAAACCGTGGGAATTCTTAAGAAATTTTCCAAAATAAAATAATAAAATCTAGGTTTTTGAACTTGATTTTAAAAACTGAGGCATAGCCTCGGAATTGTGTGTGTTTAGTGTACAATAATATAAATAAACAATTTAATAATTAAGCTATGAACAAAAATTAAACAAGTATGTCACACATATAAACACGTATATGGACACTAAGGATGCTATTAGGTCGTTACGTTTAACAACATATCCTATAGGCTTCGACTTTGATACCAATCTGTCACACACCAAAATAATGGTGGAACATGCCCGAACGCGACATAAATTGTATGATAGCTCAAAAGATACTAAAATAAAAATAGTGACAATAACTAATTAATTATTTCAATCATCGTACACTAGAGTTTCACAATATTCAAAATCATTCAAAATTATTACATCAAACTAAACATATAAATTGTTCTTTATTATAATAAAACCTAAATTCCAACTAATTATTCATACTTCACTTCACTTTATGTAATATCCTGCAATATGCGTAAAAATATAATAGGTTTTTCAGCATAAAGTTGAGCAAGTAATCACTAATTCATTAATAATAATATAATATAAGAAAAACCGCAAATCAATATCACGAGTATCAACAACTAAAGATAGAAATATAAATGGTGTCGTTTGACCATCATCACGAACACATGTTATGGCTACTAAGACGATGCAAAACAATTAAATACAATTAATGGTGTCGGTTGACAATTAAAGGAACACAATCGATGGCTACTAAGACAGCGTAAGATCATACTTTAATGTGATTATGACGGACCTCTCTGAATGCGATAAATAAACAATTAAGCAAATAAGCAACATTTAATTTATCAACCACACAATATTCAAGATTTGCAATTGATATACTACGATATACAAAAGTACTATAAGGTACGCATAAGGTTCCCAAAATGTTTAAATAAAAAAAATGGGAGATGATTACTCACCTTCGAGTTATAAGTGAGTTGATTTGTTAAACAAGAAAAACAAGCGAGCTAACCCAACTCAAGAAAACAATCCTAGTTTTTTTACAGATAATAGCATAATTATATCGAGCAATTAGCAACACTGGAATTACGTAAAAACTTAATGCGGTTTTCAAGTTATGATGAAAACAAGATTTAAATGAGCTGATGCGGGTCATAATCCGATCAATGAATCGGGGTTCGGGTTCTGGTCCAAAATACGTAAAATGTAAAAACAAAACCAAAACTCTTCTAAAGAGAAAGCTAATTTTGATATGAAGATAGATTAATTGAAAAAATACTGCTTTGACTTTTTATGAACCCTAAACGGGTCAAAGTAAAATTAACTAGCAAAACCCCTTTGATAACTAAAACTGATGGAGGGATATTGTTAGTTAGATAAAAACACACAACTTTCATAAAGACAACTTACCCGGAAAACGAATGAAAATAGAGGGAACCAAGAAAAGAAGATAAAAAATGTTGACTTTTGACGGTCATAGAATGAAGAACACTTAATTTCTTGCTTGGATTTCGATTAAGATGCATGTAGACCACGAAATTTACAACATGACAGAGGTATTAAGGTATAGGTTATGAATGAATTGATCTAGGGTTTAGGTTTATACCAAAAATAACTCCAATTAATCAATTAAATCATGAAACTTGTAGTGTAAGTTATAGAATTAAGTTAGGGATAATATTTAATTATAATAACATCGAATAATCTAGAAAATACGCGAAAACGATCCTCCGAATCAACAAAAAAATGAAAAAAAAGAACTACATGGTTTGCACACCTGTTGCGTAGCGCGACAGGAGGACCTACAAAATGGTCGCAATGCGCGGCGACACAAAAGGAAAAAAATCAGATTTTTAAAAGTTACAGTTTTGACCCCATGAATTTTATAAAATGCGATTTAAACGTAAAAATAAGCGATTTTAAGAATGAAAATGGATCTAAATATCTAATTAATATAAATGAACAATTCTTTCTTATCATAAATGGACATAAAAAATATTTAAAATTTTAAACGGGCCGGGTTTTCAAATTTGAAAAATAGCAGATGTTACACTATCAATGCGAATTGTTTAGTTATGATTTCTTGCAAACTTACCACAACACTTTACCTATTATCAAATTGATCACGTTTATTGTCTTTTGTGCTATATACACATAAAACTTTGAATTGTGTCTGATTTACACACCTAAACTTTCATAAAGTTTCTTTCTTTTCTTTTAATCGATTTACACTACATTCTTGAAACTTTAATAAAGTTCCATTTACACACTCGGAATTTCTTTCCCCTTTTTACCAACAAGGTACGGCCGTGGCATCTGTACAATTATTCTTTATTTCTCAATTAGATTTAATAATGAAGTTGTTTTTTATAAAATTCTGAATATAAAGCTATAGTTATTTTTTACGCTTATTTTCATTTTTAGCTAAGTATTAAAAAACACTAATGAATCGACATTATGTCGAGATACCTATAGGCATATTACGACTTTATTTTTGGGTGTTTCACTTACTCTTATACTGAATGATCTCCGTGACATTGACTACATTCTAAGCATTGAAATTACATTGTCTCAAAGCGCATCTCCCAAGTTTTATCATTTGGAGACAACCCTCTATTCTCATAACCGGACTAGTATCAACAACTTATTGGGACACTCCAATGTATTACTATTTCAAAGCTAGACATGGTCTTTGCAGTCAACAAAGTATACTAGTATACACTTGTGCTGACAGGAAACCACTGGTCTACAATCAAAAGAATACTACGGTAGGGCACCATGTACTCATGGATCATTGCTAGCTCATTCCCCACAACTCTGAAACCAAACTACCGGTCTTCAACGAATTTCACTGGCAAGGATCCTCTACTCTTTAAAGCCTTTTCAGATGCGGACTAGGCTGTGAGCTCAGATAACCATCGACCCACAAGGGGGTTTTCTATATATTTGGGTTTTAACCTTATATCCCGAACCTCACGGAAACTTTAAATCATTTCAAGGTCATTAATTAAGTGAGTTAGAATATATTGCTCTAGGTAATATAAATCAACATGGCTACAAGCTCTTCTTCAAGAATTTGGGATAAATACAAAATCTACTCCCACTCTATGGGGAGCTAATCTAGTCTACCTTGCGACTAGTGCGGTCTTTTATGCTTGAATATAGCACGTTGAAATTGATTTTCACTTTGTTCGCTAAAAGTAGTACAAGAGAAACCAGGTGCATTGTTTATATTGATGGAGAATCAAAATGTATACATCTTTACAAGTGATTTGTCGACTCAAAGATTCACATTTTTACGCTCTAAGCTACAATCGCTCTTCACCTTAGCTTGCAGAGGTATATCATGTCATGTTGTAATTAACGATATTTAGATGTGGTATTATGTAAACAAATTATCATATATAAACTCATTAGTGACCGTAATCAACATACAATTATCAGTAAAATTTACATTTGCACACACTTAAGGTTTATCTCTGTGTAGTTAAGTTTGTATTATTGGTTAAACATTTTCTTATGGATACCTTTAGTTCCTTAGGTAGGTCCAAATGATAAGTGATGTTTCCTACACGTGTAAACCTATATACTAATCCAACTCGAACTCAAAACTTAATTAAATATACAAAAGTAGCCAAACTACTAAACCTAAACAAATTCATATAATATATTAAACAAAAGGAAATTGGATTTTAATAATCCCAACTTAATGCAGTTGGCCGATAATAATCTCAACTTTGAAAATAGTTGTCACTGGTCCCAACTTTCACACTATTTGTTTTCATTGGACCTCCGTTAAAAAAAACTTAACGAAGTTAAGTTTTTTTCAAATTTCAAATTGATATTGTAGGGCTTTTGATCGGAATGGGGATACGAGTCGATTTATGTAAAACTTAACTCGAAACGCCGTTTCAAACAACTTGATTTTTGTTAAATAAAAGTTTAAACACCGGAATTGAGGCATCCTTTAGTCGTTTGGACAACCGTTTGAAGGTAAGTTTTACATAAATCGACTCGTATCCTCATTCCGATCAAAAGCCCTAAAATATTAATTTAAAATTTGAAAAAAAACTTAACTTCGTTAAGTTTTTTTTAACATAGGTCCAGTGAAAACAAATAGTGTGAAAGTTGGGACCAGTGACAGCTATTTTCAAAGTTAGGATTATTATCGGCCAACTGCATTAAGTTGGGATTATTAAAATCCAATTTTCCTAAACAAAATAACCTTATATCTAATTTATCTTCAAATTCAAATCATTATCTTCTTTTGTTGATCTTTATCTTTGAATCGGCCCTTATCGCAAACCTATCTACATTACTCTTAACCAAAATTTCTTGAGTTTGCTTATGCTAATTGATCCCATATTGATTTAACACAAATGTTTTAGGTTGCAGGATATTGTGATTCCAATTTAACTGGATTGTTTGTTGGTACTCGCATGTTAAATCTTAGAAATTTAAATGTTAATTAATTACTCGTTTTTAATTTGAAATTTAGTGGACAATTTCCAAATATGAAATTCAATCTCACTATTTTCTAATGCATCTTGGAGATATCACAACAATTGGGATGAGCCCAATTCTATTTTTACATTTTTTAAATAAGTTAGATTCCTTTCTAGCGAGAGAAAAAGCAGAAAAAGGGACAAAAGGTAGGGTGAATGGTTATTCATGGCATCTAATTGGCTTGAGATGACTCAGAATTTTGATGACAGAGATGTATATTAATTAACCATTCATTGATGGAGAAATCTTGAAAGAAATAATGAGAAAAAATGTGTCAGTTTAAGCGACACATGCTCCAATACGTACTGCATATTGTTGTGTCTCTTGGAGTTTTATGGGCTTTGTGTGCACGTCCTAAATCCATGATCTTGCAAGGAATTAGCGGACCGAAGTCTATGTATGCAGTTTTGAATAGGTCAGAGATAGAGTACGTTTCTTCACTTAAAAGACACCTTTTAATAATTCATCGAACCTATAATGGGTAAGTTTTATAAACATACTGAACGATTTAGAATCTACCTCTTAATCGGGTAGTCCTCTTAATGGCTTAGCACAAAATTACCAAACAGCCCCTAAATGAATAAAAGATAGTCTCGTGGTCCAACCCTAGACATAAATAAGACTCAAGCCAGCCACCATACAGGTTACTTGATCATATCTTTTGAAATATTTGGAGTTCATACTGTTAAGCTGTTTGTTAGGCCAGGGTTGACTAGATTAACTATGGACCCTCCCCCTCCTTTCTCTCTCTCTCTCTCTCTCACACACAAAACACACTTAGCAACCAGGGTGGGGGGGGTAATTTAAAGACAAAAATGCCCATGTCTTATGTGGCTCCCACATCTTCCAACAATGCACATATCAAACAAGTCATCGATTCATCTATATATATGAAGTCCTAGTGGTTTTTAAAGATGTTAACTGTTGGGCTAACAAAAAGATTAAGTCTTTGAACAATTTATCATATTAACATCCATGACATGATAGCACCTAATCCCCCACCCCAATTCACACTGCTCTTAGTGGCACATTGACTGCCAATACAAGTAGGTATTATGGACTTCATTGTCAACATTAGGTCACAATTAAGTTTAATCAGTACTTAAGTAGAAATAGATTCCATAACTAAAAGTCATCGCCTAATTACCATTGATTTATGGAGGGGGGAGATCGATAGTGCGCGGAAACTACTTGGCAATTGATTGATAAATGATAATGTATGTACGATTCCACCAATTATACTCATAGTTCTTGATAGAGATATATTCTCCATTGTAGTAATGTTGGTTGTGGAACTTGACTTCACCAATGGGCAAAGGATGTTTATTTCATTGTTAGCTAGCATGATCAAGATCAAGATCAAGATCGAGATCTAAAGTGTTGTTGGCCAATATATATATACATTGGGTTAAAAGGAAGATGAAAATTGAGTGGATAGTACATCATAATTTCAATGAGATCTCAAGAGAATCATGTTTGTCTTCCACAAAAGTGTCTTTATTGGTGTTATGCATGTAACCAAAGTCTTTCATTCCACACATTATAATGTCGTAACTTTCTTGGATTTGCATATATCTATAAGCTCATATATGCACTATATAACCAAAGAATACTAACTCCAATAGCATTTGTAATTTTGTAGTCATGAATTTAAAAAAAGAAAAAAACTATATAATGGTAAGGTATACCTGCATCCCCCTTATCAGACTCTACTAATAACATTGTTATTGGCGGGATATTTCAAGGTATAGTTGTTGCATTAACATGGATACCAATCCACTATATTAACATAAATATATTATACTTGAGGTTAGAATGAATACTGAGAACGTACTATTACTCTTTATTTATTTTAAAATGTATATATTTCAAAATATATCATAATAGACTAATAGTGATTTGAACAATAATGTTAAGAGTAATGAAAAGAAGATCAAACCTCGGCTAAAGTTGCTTTTTTGGATGATTGAACTCCATTACTTTGGTGATCAAAGCCCCTCCATTTTATCCCTAATGGTGGACCCTCCCCCACCCCCACCCCTCGTCAAGTTCAAACTCCAGACAACAAACAATGAGAAATTGAAAATAGAGTTTTACGGTGGTAAAAAACAGGATTAAAGTCCCAAAAAAAACGCCAAAAGTCCATCGGGAAGTGTTTTCCTGTCAATACTACAAAAGACAAAAGAAATTTAATATATGCCTGCAATTTGTGCTAACTAGAGGCCCTTCTTTGCAACACAAAATTTACCTATATATATAAAATTTTCATAACTTTTCGGACGAAAACATAAAAATTTACATAACTGCGCAAAAAAAAAAGTGAGCCGGGAACCCCCTAGGTCCTCACTAAGTTTCGCTCTTGTCAAAAGATGCAACGTTTTTAATCCAAAAGACATGTTTTTTTACGCATTTTGAGTCTAAGGGTGGAAGAGGTGCTTCAAGACACTATCCTACAGTTTCACAAATCTTGCATTGGTATGTCATTTATACCAAACTACCCCAAAAACCCTTGATCACTTGCAGCGCTCCTCTCAAATACCATAAAACCGTTTTTTTTTTTAAAATTATTATAAAGATGATAAATGATTAGGTAGGTAAATATTGAAAGTCAATTGCACATCATGCAATTACCCTAATATCCGTACCAAGGGGTGGTGTATCCTAAGAGGGTACCTTACCCGATTACCGTACCCGTATGGTGACTTTCCTACCCCCTAATATATCATTTGACTATAATCATATCAGCAAGAGTTACTTGATTATATATTTATTAAATGTTTGTTTCATTTATTAACAATGAAATATATATATTATTTTGACACACTTAAATCTTCTTTTATAAAAGAAAAAGAAGAAGAAAAAAACAAGGGTCTTTTAACAATTGATTTTGATGCAATAATTTATTTATATATTTTGTTTGATCTGATGTGAATGAGTATTATTTTGCACTATGTATAGAGGGGCCTGTGTAATAAGATTCCAAACAGGGAGGTTCACCGATTACCCATATAAACGGCCTTGGCGTTTCTTTTATCACACCTCTCAAACTCAATCTACCCTTCATCACTTCTTCCCATCTCTCTATTTACTAAAACAAACATAATTAATTAATGCAATGGCTATAGATTGCATGATCAAGAATCTATCAACCATGTCTTCCCTCAAAGAAGACCAACAAAGGTCACTTGTTTTCGATGCATCGGTCCTGCGGCACGAAGCCAGCATACCCCAACAGTTCATATGGCCGGATCATGAGAAACCAAACTCCCAAAAATCAAAGGAACTTGAGGTTCCTTTGATAGACTTAGGAGGCTTCCTTTCTGGACAGTCATGTTCAACTGAGGAAGCCTCCAACCTCGTTGGCGAGGCTTGTCGGAAACATGGTTTTTTCCTGGTGATCAATCATGGAGTTGATGCAAACCTAATATCTGACGCCCATCGGTATATGGACTTGTTTTTTGAGCTCCCGCTTTCAGAAAAGCAAAGAGCTCAAAGAAAAGCTGGTGAAAGCTGCGGTTATGCCAGTAGCTTCACTGGACGGTTCTCATCTAAATTGCCTTGGAAAGAGACACTCTCTTTCCAATTCGCTGACGATAAGAACTCGTCAGACATAGTCAAGGACTATTTTAAAAATAAAATGGGAGAAGAATTTGTACGGCTTGGGTATGTTCAATTCCAATTATATGTATCTCTCTTTTTATTTAAATAAACTAGTATTAATATATACTTTATTATTACCATATGCTAAATGATTTGATTATAATCACAGGAAGGTGTATCAAGAGTATTGCAATGCCATGAATAGACTTTCACTTGGGATCATGGAGTTACTTGGGATGAGCCTCGGTGTGAGCCGCGCTCACTACAAGGAGTTCTTCGAAGAAAATAACTCGATTATGAGACTAAACTACTATCCACCGTGTCAAAAGCCAGACCTTACCTTAGGGACAGGGCCTCATTGTGATCCAACATCTTTGACAATCCTACACCAAGATAACGTTGGTGGACTAGAAGTGTTTGTGGACAACGCGTGGCGTTCCATTGCACCCAATTCAAATGCTTTTGTTGTCAACATCGGCGACACATTCATGGTAATCAATTTGTTCATGATTATGTTTTCTTTGTAATTATATATTACGGCTATATAGTATAGGATGGAACCTAATTGGATTCTTTTTTTTTTCCTTTGGTCTTGCATTGTTTTTGTTTTTATTTGTTGTTTTGGCTTTTTTTCCAGCACTATTTAATTGTTTTTTGTAGTTGGTTGTGTTTTAATCTGATTACCTGTAATTTTCAGGCACTTTCAAATGGAAGATATAAAAGTTGCTTACATAGGGCTGTGGTAAATAGCAAAACTCCTAGAAAGTCACTTGCTTTCTTTCTATGTCCAAAGAAAGATAAGGTGGTGAGCCCGCCAGAACAATTGGTGGATGAAAAAAACCCTAGGATATATCCAGATTTTACATGGTCTACCTTTCTTGAGTTCACTCAGAAGCATTACAGAGCTGACATGAATACCCTCAAAGCTTTCTCAAATTGGATTCAACAAAAAACAAGTTGAACTTGATGTACTCTTCTTTCTTTAAAATGCTACTTAAGAAAGAAGACATTGAAAACTGTAACAAAGATTGTCCAAGAGGGTGCATGAAGATCTATGCATGCTTTAAAACTTTCCCTTTTTTGTTTCTTTATGGTCATAAATTGAAGGAGGAAAATGTGAAAGATTTAAATCTTCATGGGGCAAAACTAGGAATAAAGAGAAGCATATAAATGAGCCAATTTTGTTATTTCCTTTTGGACTATATGTAGAAAAGTTTATGCACTTATCACTTTTTTACTTTAGTTCCTTAGCTTCTACTTGTATGTGTATATATGTCAAAAAATTATTGAAATAAATAATCAAATTGGTAAAATAATTGGGCATCCTATGCCATATTCAGTCTTAAAATAAGAGTTTATATATATATATATATGTATATATATATATATATATACTAGATGGGTACCCGCTGCATCAGCGGGTGTTTGAACTTGTTAATCACGTAACAAATATAAGTGTTTATGGTTCGGTTAAAACCTTGAAATCGTTTAAACCGGTCATTGGTTTAACTTCTTTTTTCTTTTTCTTTTTTTACTTTCGGTTTGTTGGTCGGTTTCAAAATTTTCAAAACGTAGTGAACGGTTGGTTCACGGTTTATAGTGGCAACCGGCCATATGAAACCAGGCCAGACTGTAAATGTTGACCGCATTTTAATGTTTTTTATTATTAATTATTAGATATGTTTTGTAATATATATTAAATATAGTTAAAATTTAATTGAACATAATCTTTTTATTACAAATAACTTGGCTATATAACTTCAAATTAACATAATTGCAGTATGATTCATTTTGTGATCTTTGTTTCACGTCATTGATCTTCCATTAATATTTACCATTTATGTGTCTAAAATTATCATTTTTTATTTATGATCCTCTCAAGTAGGTGTTTAGTTAAAATTGATGGTACATTTATATTAATAATTATTTTAAACTAAATTTATTATTAAAGTTTAAACTGTGAAACCAAACTGGAACCAGGCCGTTAGTAACGATTCGGTTTCAACTTTCAATGATTGAGTTTGGTTTTGGACGCCAAAAAAATCAGTATTAACAGTTGGACTCACAAGTTTAACTTAAAAACCATCAAAACCGATATTGAACACCCCTACGTAACATATTAATTTATTTAAAATGAAAAAAAATTATAACAATATCATATCCAAATTAAAGAGAATAAAATGCTCGTTTTTATGGTGTAATTTTTTTATAAAAATATTAACGTTTGGAAAGGCTATAGTCGTTTAAAAATCATGGGTGGGAAGTTAGTTTACAACTTAAATTAAAAACATAATATGATTTAAGTTGAGGGACCAAACTTGTAAGTTGAATAGATTGTGTTTAAAAGACAAGTTTACCCTTACTAACACATGTACCTCATGCTTTAAGTATTGTAAATTACTTAAAAATGAATATCTTAATTTGCTCTTTTTTGGTGTATTATATATATATATAGAGAGAGAGAGAGAGAAAGAGTGAGAGAGAAAGAAGTGTTCAAATAAAAATAAATAGTTTTTTCAGACTGATAAGAAATGCATAAAAGTTAAAATTAGAAAACTATATGAACTTAAAACTATGTATAGTATGAAGATTCTTTTTAATCTTTATCATCAATATACATTAGTGATTCAGGTCATTTCAAGTTACACGAATTTAACCGAAGAAGACATAAGTTGGTGAAGATAGGAATCATAGATAATATGTCGATGAAGTTTTGTAGGGAAACAGAGTGTGGATAAAGACTTCATCGACTCATATTATTGACATATCATCCCAAGGTATCACTTATACATCTACTAGCTACGATTCTACGAAGCGCACACCGCCAATACACGATGGATATTACAGAAGGATTGTGATGAGTTATCATTGCTTATCAGTCTTTCAATTCATTTGCAATAGACTCAAACTCCTTGTAAGAAGTTCCTCACATTTACGTCATTATTATGCATGACCCACCCATCAACTTTTATTGAGGATGCTACTAGTATCCCTTTACATTTTAGTTTTAATGCGCCCAAAATTTAAGTTCTTTGTTTGATTCGTGAACCCATATATATGTTGGCTAAGAAATAAAGAAAATGACATTAAGAAACACATATAATCAGGGTAAGTAATTTTAAAATTGATATACTTATGTTCTGGTCAAGCGAGTTGGCGAGCATTTCCACCAAGAGAAATGTGAGGATTACCGACTGATAAGATCCGTCGATAATGTTCGAAAAATCAGCTACAGATCACATGGAAAATGAACAAATGCAAATACGCATCGGTTTTGAAGAGGTAGGTCCCAGCAGAGCCCAGTTGGACCCGCAAGACTCACCTTGAAGAGGGACGTCTGCGCAAGGACCAACTGGTTCCGTAGGACCCACCATGCTCAGAGATGAAGACCTTACGCGCAGTACGCCAGCTGTTCCCGCAGGAAAAGCCTCCCAATGGTGAAGTACCCCGCCTGTTCCCGCAGCTGCGGATACAAGCCATCAGGGAAGGCTACCCGCACTAATAGCAAGGCTACACGCACAAGGCACTAACTCTCAATAATTCAGTAATGTCACCTGAAGAAGGAATGAGCAAGGCGGGAATACTCCCGCCCAAATGAGCCAGTCCGTACGCTTCTGGAAGATCTTTTGTACTATACATGCCAAGGTATGGAAAAAATAGACAAGATCTGACCAAAGCAGCCCATGAACCAATCACAGGGTGACAGCTCACCGACAACAGTACGAGGAGGAGCACGCTCTAGTACAAAATGTCACTATCAGCCGCTGCCTACTCACCAACCCTTGTCGTGGCACGTACATAGCCTGCAGTTGGTGGAAAAGGAATAGTACACAGCCGGCCATGTCATTATCAGCCGCTGCCTACCCACCAACCACCAGCACGGCACGTGCGTAGCCCACAGTTGGTAGAAAAGGAATACTATACAGCTGGCTGTACCTGCTTGGAAACCTACCTTCGGCTATAAATACTCCAACACCTTGGAACGGTATCATCATCTTATATCTTCATATATTATCTGATATCTGCTCTAGTCATTTCTCTTAATATACACTTATATTCAGAGCAATCTAGTCTGATTCTCACGCCGGAGGGTGGTCACAAGGAGGTACCCCCCCTTCTCAGTGACGAGCTCACGGTGTCTGTTTTGCAGGTCATCAGAAGAATAACCATCTTTGCCGGACCTAACCCTCGTGGGAAACGTCTACTTGACCCTAAGATTATCCGTAATCTGCCGGGGTCGTCTAGTGTTTCTTCATTGGCGTCATCCGTGCATAAAAGCTAGAACTAATTCTTTTTCAGTTTTTTCAAAACTTCTGGAAAGATGGTTAAGGTTACTCCGGTGCCAAGGCCAGCGAGTGACCAAGAAACCCCGGTAACCACAACCCCAGCTACTGGGGGGAACACCGGCGGGTACACAAATTTTACGAACACTGCCCCGGTTACCCAAGCCGGGGCAAGTGCAGTAAATTTTACGAACACTACCCCGGTTACCCGAGCCGGGGCAAGTGCAGTAAACAATCCTTCACTGGGATTCACCGATACCCAGTGGGAGAGACAACAGACGAGGCTCCCCCGCCAAACACTTGATCAAGTTAAAGCGTGGGCGGAAGCACGTCAGAGGGAATTCCAAGCTGAGTTGGATGAACGCTTACGTTCACTCCAACAGGCTGACGAATTTGGAAGCACTCGACAACAGCTCAACATGAGCAATGAGTGCGAGTACTGGGATGATGATCGGGAGGAATCCGACAGCGACGCAAACCCTCGCCATAGGGCGAAAGGGAAGCGTAAGGAAACGGACTTCCAACCGAGAAGGAATTTTGGAGAAACCTTCAAACCAAAAAACTCGGGTGGAAACCCACGTGACTTCTCCAAAACCTTTAGACCAACTGTTGCAAATTCGGGAATGTCCAAGTTTGCAAGGATATTGCGGAAGCAATCGCCCCGAAGAGTGCCAAGCAGATGCCCAACATCGGAACTTATTATGGTATATCCGACCCAGACGATCATTTGAACAGATTCATAGCGGGGGCAACCGTCAGCAACTGGACGGAACCCACGTGGTGTTATATGTTCCAGATGACGCTGGTTGGAGTGGCTAGAGCGTGGTTTGACCGTCTACCGGTCCACCACATCTACGATTGGGCGGACTTCCAACAGAAGTTCAGCCAACACTTCAGTCAACAAAGAAATGATACCGAAGAGCAATGGACGATCCTCAACTGCATCCGAGAGGAAGATGAGTCTTTACTAGACTTCATCACGCGCTTCAACTCAAAGAAGCTGAGTCTGGGCACCATAAGCGAGGATCTTGTTCGCGCAGCTTTCATCCAAGGCGCCGAATACCCAGAGCTTATCCGCACATTGACGGGTAAAGACGGCATGCCATCCACATGGGATGCCATCATGACAGCAGCTAAACGTTTCGCGGAAACGGAAAAGCAACTGGGTAGAGATCTTCCCCAGAGCACAAACCTCTACACTCAAAAAACAAGAGAAAACAACGTCCTTACCGCCCGACAAAACAAAAAGAGGAAGCTTGGTATTTGGCAGTCAAGGGTAAACTTTGACACCTCATCTGGCTCGCACCCTCGGTTAGGCGGAAGGGATAACATGCAGTCGTCGAACCGGAACTCCAGATGGACGCCACTCACCAAAAGCGTCACCGAGATATTTGCCACCGAGAGGCTCCCATGGCCAGAGGCTCCAATAATCCGACAGCGTCCAAACGTTGATCAAAGCAAATCCTGTGACTTCCACAGGACAAAAGGCCACACCACCGAGGAATGCTTAGACTTGAAGGACGTCGTTGAAGCATTTGTCAGAGATGGGAAACTCACACACCTCGTGGCGTAATGGACGCTAAGCAGGCTAATGCGTGTAGAACCCCAGTTGGGGAAAACACGAATGAAACTGCAGCTTCAATGTTGGAGACTACATACTGCGTAAACAACGAGATTCCAAACCAAGTGCATATCGGCTAGAAAGGCTCGATGACACTCTCATCCCAAGAGCATGGAAGGGAGCTCAATTACACAGGCTACATGTAGATCAATTCCAAACTTGTAAAGAAAAGGCCCAGAGCCACTTCTAATGGAAATGATTCTCCTTATCACATTGACGCTGATGGTTTTACATTTATACTTATGAACTTTCCACACTGATATGCCGGTATTCATCGCATAAATAAGTGGGGAAGTAAGTCGTTGCGTGTGGACGGTGGTAAAACCCGCATAAACACAAAAAACGGCAGAAATTTCTAATGAAAAGATGAGGAAAACCTTCACGCAGGTCAGTTATAGGTGAAGATTGGTCATCCCACTAAATGAAAGTGACGGTCCTACCCGCACAATCATGATAGAGGAAACTGAACACTAACCTATTAACAACCACGCGTCGAACGGTTAACTTATTCAAAACACTTAGAAAATTTCTAAGGAAAAGGTGAGGAAAACCTCCACGCAGGTCAGATATAGGTAAAGTTTAGCCATCCTACTAAGTGAAAGTGACAGTCTTACCCGCACAATCACGAAAGAGGAAGCAAAACTTTAACATATTATCTGCCACGTTGAAAGGTTAACTTATCCAAAGTACTTAGGAAATTGCTAAGTTAAACTAGAATATGCATGAGCAAAACATATAAGGTTTACAAGGCAAGGCATTAACAAAAGATTTATATTCCATACAAATTCAAGTATTACAAGAATGGCTGGGCACATACCCGCATACAAGAATATAAATCTATACAAAAACATAAATTTATTCTAACAGTGGGAAGAGATCTAAAGGATCAAGCTTCAGGACCACTCCCACTTGAACCCGCACCATCAGTAGAGTGTGGCGGTTCAAGGAAAGCCTTGAGAATAGCTAGCCCATCATCATCAGCAGCAATCTCGTTCACCTTCTCCACCACCGGATGCGGGAAGGCAGCATACTGGTTCACTGCTTGGTCATAAGCAGCTTCAGTATCCACGTCATATAGAGGGAAGTTGGAAGGCGGGATGCCCTTCTCAACAAACCCTAGACCAAGCAGGAAGCCAGCTTTTTCCCCATCCTCATGAGAAGCGTTGAGGGCTGCGCTCATGGCATCGTCATAAGATGTGTTCGTAAGAACCCGATGCACAACCTACAAAACAGAAGTATATCAAAAACTCTTCTAAGTGTAAGGAAAAGCATAAAGAAATTATGAAGCTGCGCATACCTGAGACAACGCTTCTCGTAGAAGCCATTCCTTGGTGACCAGAGCCTCCTGGAGGGCAGCTTGAGCTTCATCACGGGCGCGTTCGGCTTCGTTTTTAGTAAGGTTGGCAAACAACACATCTTTAGCTGCAGCCTCTTCAACGCCCTTCAGCTTACGCTCAGTGTGGTCAAGCATGCCCCTCTGGTCCAAGATCTCTTGGAGCTTCTTGGCGTCTTCCATGGCCAAGGCATCATGAGCCTGCTGGAGCCTCTCTAGTTTGGCTTTAAGCTCCTCATTCTCGGTGCGTAGAGGCTCAGCAACAGCTTCAGCCTTAGTGGCCCTCTCAGTTGCGTTCCGTGCAGTTTCCTTAGCCAACCGAAGCTGTTCGTTAACAGCTTGGGTAGCCTTGGAACGGGCCTTGAGCCGGGCCTGAACTTCAACCTCGAGGGCCTTGAAGGCCTTCTCCTTTTCCGCAGCAACGACGGCAAGCCTCTTATTCTCATCCCGGATAGCCCGCGCCTGAGCCACTTCCAGGCTACGCGCCGTCTTAAACTTGTCGTTTTCACGACAAAGTAGCTCGACGCGCGGCTGCATCCGGGCAAGGAGGATTCGGAGCTCGTTGGACAGCCTACCCTCCTGGTAGCTGGCCATGGCTTCCCCCAGCGCACCACTTGGGGCGGCGTGGCGTGCCCACTCGACACAGTCCGCAGCAGTCCGGAGGGTCGTTCCCCGGCGGATACTCCATCGAGAAGCGTACACCTCGTTGGAATCACGAACTGCAGAAACAAAAAGCGGTTAGGAAAAGATGATAAAAAAAAGGCCAAAATAACCCTACGCACCTGTAGGGTCGACAACAGGCCGGTAGCCGCCAAACCCATCACCCGAACCTAAGGGATATCCATCCAAGAGGTCAGGCAGATGGGAAGGAGGCAGAGATTGGCTAGAAGCCCCAACCCTGAACATACCTGCTGAACCGGCCGGGGACGAGGTAGTCGCCGGCGCCGGAGCCACGGTTGAAGCCGCCGCGGTAGAGACCATCGGAGGTGAACTCACTGGAGGTGAACTCACAACCGTGGCCGCCGGTGCGGAGGAGCTCGCAGAAACAATCACCGCCGGCTCAGTGAAGGATGCAGTGAATATGGCACTGACAGCCGGCGGAGATGACGTTACAGTTGGAACAGTTGCCTCAACAGGATGAGCAACTGAACCAATGCTGCAAACAGGCGCAGCCGCCTGGGTCATCGCCTCGGGTAGGTTGACCAAACCTACCGTCATGGGTCCAAAACTGCTCCTCCCCGCATCACTTTGGAATGCAGTTACATCCACGCCTGCATGAAGACAAGATATTAAAAACAATGGCGGAAAGAATTGCGGGTAAGATAAATAAAAAGTACTTACGAGTTTTCTTAATCTTGAAGGTTCTGACGGGCCCTGATGGAACTGGCCTCTTCATGCCAGTCACCGTCGTAGAACTTGGTCGCGCGGAAGTGGCAGCTGTCTCAACCTCCCAGACAGTTGTCTCACCACCACCAGGGTTCCCCGCCGCCTCCTCGCTTTCGGTCTCCGAGTCTGACCGGTTCCCCTGATCGGCAGTGGAGGCAACCTTCGCCTTGCCCTTCCCGCCAGCAGCCTTCTTCTTCCTCGCGAAGAAAGGACCATATGCGGATTCCTCATCAGAAGACGACAAAATTAGAGGAATTCCAGCAGAGGTTTGAGCATTGAGAGGGCGAGGGTTAAATAATCCCTTATCTGGCCGCGTGGCGCTCAGGATCTCGTGGCCTGGCGGGTAGGCCTCCACAAACCGATCCGCCGTTTGCTCCAAGATGGGCAACTCGTTCTCATCAAGAGCACGAGTACCCAGCCGAGCGGGACCACCGCTTTCACGCGGTTGCAGAAGCGACTGTAAATTGTTCCCCTCTGAAAATAAACAGGAAAACAGTTAGAAGAAAAAACCTAAATCAGCAAAAAGATATGAAGCATACCGTAAGGGATAGAGTTCAAACCGTATTCGAGGACGATGGGAATCTGTGGCGCCTCTGCCCTAGCATCTTTCCACACCCGGCTCATACCGAGCATCACCATCCCAGACTCCGCAAAGCGGTAAACCGGAGTCTGGATCCGGGAGATCTTGGTAAACCATTCCGCCTCCTGGTAGTTGGAGGCGTGAAGGTTGGGGAGTGCTCTCCCGTTCTTGAATGTCATCGCAATAGGGACGACACGGGCAGTGATATAGAAAAGCTCCCGCTTCCAAGACCGAAGACTGCGCTCGGTAGCACAGATCTTCAAACCCTTGATCCGAGTGACCAATGTGTACCAGCCTTGGATGCACCTCCATGAGTAGAAGGTCATCAGGCGGTCGACATGGGGCTCCACAACCAGAATGAGGCACACCCATTCAAAATGGCGGATCTTGGCGATCGCCATTGGGTGTACCTCCGTCAGGTGCACACCGTGTCTCTCCAAAACACGGTATACAAACTTCGTCAATGGGAACCTGAGATTCCCATAGACGAAGAATGCAGCATATACCCCTATCTTGCCTTTGGGGGCATCGTACGCCGTCTGATGAGGCTCAGGAAACTCAGGCTCGAAAGGCTCGAGCATGAACTTCCTGACGATGTACTGATAAAGGTCGACGGGAAGAGCACACTGGCACTCGCCAGCAGTACTCTTATCATCCTTATCAGACGTGGACGTAGGGTTCTCGGCGTACACGTCAGACTCCTCGGCGGTAGCCTCAAGATCATGGGTAGAAGACATTTTGGAGGTATGAAAGGCAACGATTTCAGGAGAATGCTCGACGGAAAGGTTAGAGTATTCGCCGGAAATCGCTTAGAAGAAGAAGGAAGTGAAACTGTGAGTTGAGATGCATCCTCTCCTCCCTTTATATACTCATCGCAATGAATGCGATGAATTTAATGCGGAAGAGAGAGGAAAACGCAGGTGCAATGAAACTATGACACGTGGAAAAAGCAAGCTGGCAACAGCTGTTGACAGGAAGCGCGCCGTAAACTTCGCACCCACGCGCCCGAAAACTCGCGCCCACGCGCTTGAAAAAGCGTCTGGAATGACCATATACTGTCACGTCGCCATAACTTCCTGCACGTCCTGAAACTGTCAGAAGAAACCGTCGGACGATACTAACGTCCCTTCAACAGTTTGGACTGTTCTTATCCTTTCACCAACTCTTCGAATTTCAAAAAGATTCAAAAGGATTCAAAGATTCAAAAATAAGAGGGAATATACCCCCTTACCTTGGTACCCAAGAAACCGTAAGACAAGTGCGGGTACAGTGTCAAGGCGAAACCCTTCACATACCTAGCACCTGCAGGGAATTGAAGCCAAGAATACCTTGGAAGTAAAGAAACTATAAGACGAGTGCGGGTACAGTGTCAAGGCGAAACCCTTCACATACTTAGCACTTGCAGGGAATTGAAACCAAGAAGGATCTTCTGGACCGTGCTTGCGGAAAGGGAAATAGCACCTCCGCATAGCGGGAACGTTGAGAACTAGCTTGTTTGAAACTTCAAGGCGGAATTGGTGGTTTAACATAACTGATCACTATGTCCGAAACTACCAAAACCTCGTGAAGAATCTATGCAAGTGAAACTCAACGCTCCCGATGTGCGAAGGGGTTAAACACCTACCCGCATCACAACCAAAAATCAGGCAGAAAAGTCGGGAATTTCTGCGAGTGACATTAGGAAAACTGTGGGAAGAATCCCCACGGAAAACCTTAAAACTAAAAACCCTTTTCAAAACCCCTTGCTTAAGTCCAAAAGTTCACCTCACTTATTAACAATTCATAAGAAGAACATTGGACTGGGGGGACTTGAAAAGGTAGGTCCCAGCAGAGCCTAGTTGGACTCGCAAGACTCACCTTGAAGAGGGACGTCTGCGCAAGGACCAACTGGTTCCGCAGGACCCACCATGATCAGAGATGAAGACCTTACGCGCAGTACGCCAGCTGTTCCCGCAGGAAAAGCCTCCCAATGGTGAAGTACCCCGCCTGTTCCCGCAGCTGCGGATACAAGCCATCAGGGAAGGCTACCCGCACTAATAGCAAGGCTACACGCACAAGGCACTAACTCTCAATAATTCAGTAATGTCACCTGAAGAAGGAATGAGCAAGGCGGGAATACTCCCGCCCAAATGAGCCAGTCCGTACGCTTCTGGAAGATATTTTGTACTATACCTGCCAAGGTATGGACAAAATAGACAAGATCTGACCAAAGCAGCCCATGAACCAATCACAGGTGACAGCTCACCGACAACAGTACGAGGAGGAGCACGCTCTAGTACAAAATGTCACTATCAGCCGCTGCCTACTCACCAACCCTTGTCGTGGCACGTACATAGCCTGCAGTTGGTGGAAAAGGAATAGTACACAGCCGGCCATGTCACTATCAGCCGCTGCCTACCTACCAACCACCAGCACGGCACGTGCGTAGCCCACAGTTGGTAGAAAAGGAATATTATACAGCTGGCTGTACCTGCTTGGAAACCTACCTTCGGCTATAAATACTCCAACACCTTGGAACGGTATCATCATCTTATATCTTCATATATTATCTGATATCTGCTCTAGTCACTTCTCTTAATATACACTTATATTCAGAGCAATCTAGTCTGATTCTCACGCCGGAGGGTGGTCACAAGGAGGTACCCCCCCCCCCTTCTCAGTGACGAGCTCACGGTGTCTGTTTTGCAGGTCATCAGAAGAATAACCATCTTTGCCGGACCTAACCCTCGTGGGAAACATCTACTTGACCCTAAGATTATCCGTAATCTGCCGGGGTCGTCTAGTGTTTCTTCATCCGTAATTTGCCGGGGTCGTCTAGTGTTTCTTCAGGTTTCCATGACTTTAACCAAGGATTATCGAGGATTCACTTGTATTGGTAAGTAACTTGCTTGTTGTGTGTACGAACTAGTTTCCAACATACAATAAGGCGGTAATTCGTCGAAAAATTAAAGATAAAATTTAAAATATGATAATGTTCAAATGTTTTTCGTTTGGAATATATTCCTGACGGGCATTCCTTCCACAATTATTTGATGATAATAAAGATAAGATTTCGAATAGATTTTTCGTCAAGGTCTTTAGTCGCTTTTGGTGAGGCCGGCCATTTGCGACGATAAATCCGTCAATGTTCGTTAGAAAAGGTTGCTATATTTGGAAAGCAACGACTACTGTGTTTTAATAAATATTTCGTTTATCTCTAGAAGTTTCTTCGTCTCACAAACCCGGAATTTTTTCACATGTGTTACACAAACATCTTTGTTTGGTGGAAACTAACTTGTTGGAATTGGTGCTTTTAGAAATAAAGTTAACCGTGTGTATCCTAAAGGTGCTCTTAAACCCTCATGTGTGTAAATGGCAACCTCGTTGTGCCAGACTCATACATGTGTGTTCATGTTTTTAGAAATATTTTTTTTGTTAATTATTACGTTTATTAAAGTATTTTATCATGTGATGTCATAGTCCACTACAGAGGACTGTTACTAACTTACTATAGCAATAGTAAAGGATATTGAAAGTGCCTTTATCTCCATGATCCAAAACTAGAGACTTCGTCTAGGGCGTCACTGTTTGGTCGTTTGAGGAATGTTGTGGCCAGTGGCCACATAGCTAGGGAGATTACACTTGGATGAGCGCTTTGAGCTTCTAATAAAAGTAGCTCTAGTTTATTTACTTATCTTTGTAAATTGTGCATGTTCTTTTAATACTATGTTAATTCATGTTTAATTCGTTAGTTACTTTCCTCGGGCCATGGTGCATTAGTTTTACTTAGGGGCTGTTTGGTTTATCCAGATCTAAATGAGTCAAGTCTGAATGAGCCCCTGTCCCATTCAGCAAAAACAACAAGTCTGAATGATTCAGACATAATTTTAACCATTCAGATGTTTTTTTATTTGGAACCAAACAGTCTGAAGTTTAAATGAATCAGATGTTTACATCTAAATGGTTTCATTCAGTTGTAAACAAACAGCCTCTTAGTTCTCTAAAGTACATTGTTTTTTCATTTCAAATGCATGCATGGTTTCTTATGTGTTTGGAGAATTTTTTTTATTTATAGGTGGTTTAGGAAACTTTTATGTGTTTGTAGGTGATTTTCTAAAAAGTAGACACAAATAGGTATTTTGCTTGTTGAATAAGCAGACTTTAACCGATTTTCATAACAAAAAATAAGGTGGCACATTGGAACATGTACTTGAGATTCCTAGCATGCTCATCTGTCAAGCAAACTTGCATAATCTGCTTATTGAACAAGCAAACTTTAGCAAAAAGGATAAAAAAATTATGTAAGAGAATCAAACCTGAGAAGTCTATAAGAGAATAAAACTAAAAAGTAAGTCTGTTGGTTTGGCAAGCGGACTCCAGGACAATTCATTTCCCTGTAAAGCCTACAACCCTAAAAGTTTCCCATTAAATATACCAAGCGAAATGTTCATGAACTCTAACATGTTCTTGCTACGATAGATATATCTGAGTCAAACCATCCATCTAAAATGGCAAACTTTTTGTTAAGTATATTAAATTTTAAGTAACTGGTTAGGGAAAACTTTTAGGGTTGTAGGCTTTGTAGGGACATGAATTGTCCTGGAGTCCGCTTGTCAAACCAACGGACTTAGTTTATCAGTTTGATTCGGGCGGCAAATTGGGCGTCAAAGGGGCGATTTCAAGGAGGAACCCCCCCCCCCCCTTTCCCCAAACAAAACCCTTCATTGCTGACTGGGCGCTGCATGTCATAAATCGTCCTATTTTGTAGTCCTTTAACTACACATAGTCTTACAGACTTCTAAGGTTTGATTCTCTTACATATATTTTTTGTCTTTTTTGCTGAAGTTTGCTTGTTCAAGAAGTAGATTATGCAAATCTGCTTGATAGATGAGCAGACTAGCAATCTCAGGTACATGTACGTGTTCCAATGTGTCACCTCATTTTTTTATTATGAAAATCGGTTTAAGTCCGCTTATTTAACAAGCAAACTACATATTTGTGTTTAAGTTTTAGAAAACCACCTGCAAACACTTAAAAATTCCCTAAACCACCTATATATACAAAAAATTCGTGTTTGGAAGATGCAGAGCTCAACAAAACTTGTGGAGTACATATGTATGGTTTCAATTTGGAAATATAATTTAGTACGCACACATAATTGTAAGGTACATCTAATGTTTCTATAGGATTTGAAAGTGTACATAAACATCAGAATGATCTATATAACCATTTTTAATACCCAATACATATAACTTTGTATAAACTAAATCAACTCATCAGGCATTACACGCCCTCATGGTAGTAATCATCATACAAACTTTGTTGATCACCAGAATGACTTTTTTATATATGACTTAATGTGACTTTGTCTTACCAAATCAAATGTGTGTTTCCATAGTTCGAATCGAATCATGTCATGACACCGACATATTTTTAATATAGAAAACCTAAAACCATTCATAAACAAACAATATACTATGGGCAAGAAATGTAAATGGTAAAAGCTTATTAAGATTCTGTAAATAATTGAACAACATGGTAAAACATGTGTGAAAATACCACAGGTGCAGCATGGTGGTGGGGATGAAAGGGGGGCTACTTAGTAAGTTCGCCTACTCTCAAACCAACAACGTTACATGAAGGTCATTCAACAGTTCAAGAATGATCCAATGTCACATCGTGGCAAAATAGCAATGTTGTCTTTGGATCTACTCTGGGATTTTTTCTCATTTTTTGTCATCAAGGGACACATGAGTAATTTGGTATCAAGTAAATAAAATAAAAGGACCCACAAAGATGAATCATTTTATGAGAATTGGAACTAGAGTCCATGAAGGGTTTGACAGGGCTTTCCTGGTAATGGATTCTTCTGCAACAAGGCTTTTTGGTTTTACTCACATCTTACTTTTAGTATTTTTATAATTTCAACATTGTAAGTTTAAGAAAACAAGTAAATATTTAACTTTTAGTTATAAAAATCAACTCTTTTCTATTAAAATTGTATTAAGTTATTTAAACTGCAATGAAAACAATTTAGTCGTTTCTAACTAATTAAGTATGTCTCGCTTTATTGTGTTTTCAATTCAAAGTCTAGCGGTTAACTTTTAGTGACTAAAATTTATATATATATATTGGAATGTTCATAAGTTTTGAATGAGTTGTTTTTATTTGCCAATAAATTTTATTACTTAAGATACTTTTTCATTTTTATAAATATTCATTCATAGGAAAATTTTGTAAATCTTCAAATTACAAAATCCAAAAAATAGATAACCAAGATGACATCCAATTCTACACGATCAACTCACGGTTAAATATGCATGATACACGTATCATCGTGATAACATCTAAAATCACATTTCAGTTCACGATGACATATGGTTGATACGTACATGTATCATCGTGATAGCATCATAAACCATATAAGCAAACATTTTATGTTACATGTATCAACAATCATGATGATCAAGGTACCATTTTATGGACATAAAGTAAAACAAAATTTTCGAGTCCACTTCTCAGAATTTCATCGTTACAAAATTCCTTTAAAGGTATTTACATATGTCTTACGACATAATCATGAATCCTACAATTTAGTACATTAAATAGAACCATTAACTAGTGAACTCTCTAATTTGTCTTTTAACTCCTATTAACCAACAAACAAAGCATTGGATTCTTCGCTTTTCGTCATTTGAAATAATCTTAATATAATGTGTTGCATTTACGTATATGAAATGTACTATGAACTTCTAATCATGAACCATGACTTGATGAATAAATATATATATATATATATAAACTTGGAGCGTCCTGAGGGAAAAAGTACAGCAAATATGTTAAAATAGAGATAGGAACACTTTGGAATTTGTCTTGATGTTCGTCCTTAGTTAATTTGTAGAGACATTCTTTCAAAGATGTACGTTTAATTAATATTCCAAATGTTGGTGGACAAAGTATACCATGCAATTCCCCACGTAAAAAACGTCATCACCTTTGTCTCTTTCTGTTGAAACTCGTTAGCACACTCACCGTTTTAAATCACCTAGACACCTAGTTAATTAAACAAGTGAATAGTGAATACTCAGAGATTGACGAACATGTTTTACTTGGTTCAGTCAACTCTAGTAGTGTACCCAAATGTGAGTCGACTCCATATCCATAAAAAAAACTGGCCAGTAAGGTTAAAATCACTCTCACCAAGATTCATTATTTTATCATAAAAATATTTACAAAAATAGAGGTGCTAAAATAACATATAACGAACCCCACTCAATACTTTAACCTTAGATCACACCTGTTTTCGGAACCAATAATCATTTGCTCAAGCGGTATGTGGTAATTAGAAACAACTTTTGAAATGCCCTGAATCTTGAATGTCTCTGTAGTAGGATGTACACATGCAAAACAGTTCTTAAACGCAAAGGTATCATAACATATAGCAGAAGTACATAACATCATTTGTACCTTTAGGTATCATATCCTTACAGAACAAAACAAATTTTCTGAACATAACTTAACAAAAATAAACATAGCCAGGATATCAACATTCAACCAAGTAGCCCCGTCTTAGTGATCGCCATGCCCTCAAACCTCAATTGCTAATTTGATGTGCATACTAAAGTCAGTCTTGCTGAGTAAGTTATAGCTTTAAACATTCATACGTTCATATCAGTTATCAAATAAATTTAATAACACATGCATACTACATAGAATACAAAACATTCATATCGTACCATACATTACATTATAAGTCAAAAGAGTTTAGTCGCCAAAATTTAACTATATTTCATACGATATCGTGACCCCCCCCCCCCTCCATGTGAATGATCATCATCGTTCAACACTAGGTAATTGTTCAAGTGTTGATAATGCCACAAACGCATTGATCCTCATCATCAAAGTTACATACACCCCGAAGGGCTAACTTACATCGTGAAGTGCAACATATTGACCATGTGGGCCAAAGTAGATGATGTATATAAAATTATACATCTTTTAAGCATTAAATAATCTCTAAAAACTGTAACTTCTATCAAATAACATAGCACAGAAGGCTACTTATCATAATATAATGTAATTTAAGGTAAGCCCAAGTCTCAAACGAAGAAACAAGCGAAAACACGAAGAAAAACGGAAGAAAACACAATAGAAACAAGAAACACGCCCTCATGTCTCAAGAAACACGCCCACGTGCTTCTGAACACAAGAAAAGACAAAAATATGCAAGAATTTAAGCACATGTCAACAAAAGCACGACGTTGTGGTCACCTCCAGATAAAGCCAAAAAGAATTGAAGCACATGTCAATAAAAGCACAGGGGCATGCCTCTGAAAGCACACCCCCGTGGTGAGTCATCATGTACGATCTGACAACATGCAACTGGGACACGTGGACACGGGGCCGTGCTTAATAAAGCAAGTGGTCGGTCTTCTACTTCCAGGCAGCCTATAAATAGAGGCTCTTGTGGCATTTGAGAAGTGTGCTTGAAGAAGAATTCTAAATGGTTTTCTCTTATAAAAACACCCACATTACACTCATATTGAAGATCTTGTGAGGAGTTTGAAGGCTATCATCAACACCCATCATCATCAACATCACCATAATTCATTATTAAGAGGAGAGAGTCATCCACATTTGGTTAGATTTTTCTAGTTTAATCATGTGTTTGTTATCATCATCTCTTTTTATGTTCATAACAATGCTCATTATGAGCTAAACTCCATTTACCATCTATAATCTATGAAGAAGTTTTGTTTTACTTGATGATTATATGAAACATGTGGTTTAGTTTGATATAGTACAGGGTTATTTTGCAATTATCCATTGATGAAGAAATGTTTTATCACTTAAATTAAATACATCACGGTTGATGATTTATAATCATTCATGATAATTCATGTTCTTGGAAACTAGAAATGGTAAAAAGAATACTTAGGTACTTTATTCAAGATAAAACATGGATCCTTATATTGTATTTAGAAATGATGAGATATAAGCTATGATCTATTTCTCTAGTTTTAATAATTCTGAAATAACATTGTTAACACGATTGCTTAGGTTATCATGCTAGTTAAAGAAATCATATGTTAATGGAATGTGTAACTATAATCTAATTAAATCAACCAATGGGAGGTTGTGTGAGTTAACTACAACCACTCGAAGTTGTTAGGACTGGTATTTGAGAAATCGAAGTCAATCCTAATCGTTCTACTATACCAAACTGCTTGTCTACTTAAATTGACATTCTCGTGGTAACATGACATTAGGAAATGATGGACTTTAAAATGTGCTTGTTACTTTATTTTATGTCATAGAATATGTTAACTTAGAAATGAGTGACTATTTTATCATATATTATTATGACAAGTCTATCGCATGTTTATTTAATAACCATCAAAGAATAATGGAGTGGATTCTTGATATTATATGGTAAACCTTCATTTAATTGAATTACTCACTTAGAACTTCTCTTCTTGTCACCTATATATTATATATAAGTATTTCTATTTTATAAAAAGTTAAAAATCAACCCCAAAAATGATTAAAACTCTCCTATTAAATTTAGACGAAGATACATTATTAGAAACATTTGTGTCCACGGATCGATACTTGGTTCTTACCAATACTATTCTACATATACGATATGCACAATTGCCTATTTTGTGTGTGTTTAGTATTAATAAAAATCACTTTTATAAATTTAAAACACAATCTTGTGTAAAAGCTTAAACCTCCATTCTCTTATATTTCACCACACGCAAGCACCACATCAGTAGATCTAAATCATGCAGTGACTTATAACACCATACTAAAAACAAACACATGTTTAGGAACACATGCAACCCCCTAACCTTCCCATACCAGTATGCACACCACCCTAAAAATGAGTAAAAAGGAGTCTAGAACTCACCGGGTCTAATAAGCTTGTACCCCTAACAAGATCCCTTGTTCACCATTGGACGACTAAATAGGGTTCGCATAAAAAGGCGTCACTTTTTATACATGTGAAAACACTAGAATAATCGCTTCAGCATCAAGTTGTCGCACGTGCGAATTTGTCTCATTTTATACTCACAATACTTAGTTATCACATGGCTAAGTTATCACGTTCCGTAAAGATTTCACATACTCGAAATGTGAGAACTTATACTTATGCGATAGCTTAACCATGCGTGAACTAAGCTATGTGATAATTGTCCAGACGAACTAAACTTATGTGATAACTATACTATAAGTGATAAAATTACCCATGCGATGACTACGGTCTAAGTGATAACTTATCTACTTCGATAACTTGGGTATGACGAGAACTCGCCTATGTTCTTCGCTGAAAGCCTGAAACCCTAAAACTTAAATCTGATCAATTGTTCTTTGTAAATTCTTGAAAACGAATCTAGTTTATATCTTTCACAATAAATGTGACTCGATTTACAATCTTAAAAGTCCTATGCGTAGATCGAAATGAAATCTTGATGTTTTAGTTGAAAAACTAACATTGAAACTGAACCAAATGCTTTGACATCTAAACGTTGGATCTTGAGGCAAATTTTTATGGTTTCCATTGGTGAATCACACTAAAAACACAAGCTAAGTTTATAATAACTAGTGTGTAGCTCGCGCTTAGCCGGGGGATTAAGAGGTAAATCTAATCCGAGTTACCTAAACACTGACTATATTTCGGTATTATTATTATTTTAATTATAATAATAGCTATTATTATATTTCGGTATTGTTATTATTTAAATAGTAGTAATAGTTATTACTATTAAATATGCATTATTACATGTGCTTAATATAGTGAACTAAATATGGTTTGATACGTAATGTATACTAACTGTTAGCTGTTATACAAAATACATTTTTAAACCTTAAAGTAGTTTTTATTACTTGTATTAAGTGATGTATCATATGCATCAAAATTTATAAAACTTTAAAATGCAAAAATTCTTGACATAACCCTAAAATGTATTATAATTATATATATATATATAGAGAGAGAGAGAGAAGGTTGCTTGCGCGTTGCAACGAGATTTTTTGTGTGGAGTATGTTTTTCTGTAAATGGAAACGACACCCTGGTAAATATTAATTAATTTAAGAAGCAAATCCAACCAAAATAAAAGAGAGACATTAACATTTCTTAAAACAAATTCCAAATAAGTATTATGTGGTATTCGTCAATTTCGGGTTCTGTTTGTATTCGTTTGTGTATTCGTTTATCACGTAAACCGACCCGATTTATATTCCGAACATTTCAAATATATAAAATATTGGATTTTATGTTACTAAATCATTCCTACATGTTCAATTTGAAAAACCCCTTTTACGGATTCGAAAACGCCTTTAAAACGATCAAATTACATCAAAAATGAACTTCCGATACTCAAAACGAACCATGCAAGATGAGCTGACCAAACCCCACCCTCATGGGCGCCACTCCCAGCAGCCATAAAGGCTAGGGCGGCCACGCGTGGCGGCCTCATACCTGCAGCAATCCGAATTTTTGTTGTTTTGTGTCTTGTCTTGATCCATTTTGCATGAAAACTCTTGTGTCTCACATCCATATCTGACCACCAACATTACCCTATATATACACCACCATTTCCCTTCATTTCCCCCTGCTACATCTTTAGAAACTCTCTCAAAACATCAAAGATTCAAGGTAATTTTCTTAGTGTTTTTAGTCAAACTGAGTTAAATCTTTTATTTTAATTAGCATATATAGTCTTATTAATACTTGAATATGGTGGTACAACATATATATAATACACACTTTTGTTACCTTTGGTAGTTACTTCTCCAACTCCGGTTGGTTAAGTTTCGGACTTCGTAAGGCAAGGCTTCATGTAGGACTTCTGTGGTCCTTGATATATATACACTTATATAACTTGTTTGCACATGTTAATCTTGTTTAACTTCTACTCTTTTTAGTTTGTCATATTTATGAAGTTTCCATGGTTATGGGTTTGTAGAGACTAGCCTCGGTTTAACCGAAAATAGTCCAAACCGTAAACCAAACTTGTTACTAGCTTTGTTAAATAATTGTTTTAAACATGCTTTATGTTAGATTTAAGTTTCTAAAATCATTATTACAAGTTCTTTAATATTTGGGCATGTGGAAACCATCAAGGAACTTATTGTGAGATGGAAACCAAACTAAACCGAATTTTCGTTTAAAAGATTTATTGTTAACTTTTTTGTTGTAAAACTTAAGGTTCACCATTTATAAATTATTATACAAGTTCTTAGATATTTGGGCATGTGGAAACCATCAAGGAACTTATTATGAGATGGAAACCGAACTAAACCGATTTTCACTCGCTTAAGACACACAAGTGTGTTTTTAGCTATCAAGACTTGTATATTTCTTTAAAAATATTTTACAAACTAATTTTAATTATTTTCTTAAGTACTTGGAATGTTGAATCCAACTTGATCTTGTAATAAAGTTTGGACCGAAAAAACCGAACACTCGCTTAACGTGTGTTGTTAGTTCCAAAACAATAGAACTACATACCTGATTAAGTGTTAATATATTTTTATGAGTTATCTCATAACATTATTATTTTGGAAAGTTGACTTTGGGTTTGACCAATTTTCAAGACCCGAACCAACAACCCGAAACACTCGTTAAAACCCATTTTAGTATCTTTATTCCAAAGGGACTTGTATTCTTGCATTTTTACCCACCTTATTACTTAACAGAGGTGTGTAAATATTAAGGGTATATACTTTAACCCGGTTTCGAGCAAACTTACATTTTTAAGGGTTATTATTACAAGTTCTTAAATAGTTACTTTTTAAACCTTAAACTTTAATTGTTTACATTTCCTATCTTTTTATTTTAAAGATTTCCTAAACAATCATTCTAATTCAAGGTTTTTACTTTTATTTAGGCCTTGCTCGTTAAACTCCGACCTACCGTTTTACCGTCTTTTCCGATCAAGTTTTCTTACTTGAATGTGAGTATTTTCATACCACGTTTTCCATCTTTTGTTTTGGGGTGACATTTCATACTTATTCAACTAAATGCTTTATACTTGAATCTTAATCCACAAACGTTATTGTATACTTTACTTAAATAATTGCTCGATTTGGTGTTATATGATTATATGCCAATGTGTTTATTACTTTTGGTTGGTTGAACTATAAAATCCTAGTCTATTTGGCATCCTCTTATAGCAATGTGTCGTTAACGTAATGCAATTATCGATAACTATAAAAATCCTAGACTATTTGGCACCCCCTTATAGCTAGGTGTAGCTAACGTAATTCTATTAGTGGTATCTATTTATCCAAGTTATTGCTTTTATTTATTGTTTCGTATACAATATTTGTGGCTTTTTATTACTATATACTTATATGCTCAAACTTATGAATTGCTCACCAACATTTGTGTTGATAAACTTTATTTTATGAAATGTTACAAATTTGACTTTTGTTGACTCGAGGACTTGATGAAAAACGTTACCAAGACTATTAGGATATTAGTAAAACGAACAATATAATTGTTTGCTTGTATTCAATTTGTTTGTATGAACGAGATGTTTTTGTAAATTTATTTATGAAATAAAATGAGTTGATTAAATTTGGTCGGGGTGTGACATATTAATTCTCTAACAACATCTAGCACGAATACTCACACGATGCGACAAGATAACTGGTGGTGCATTTAATATTAAATGTGCAAGCCCACTATTATTATGGTGCATTATAAATTTTATGTCATTAAACACGAATTAAGGTATAGAGGGGTCCTCGCTCAATTTCCGACTTAAATTGAAATGACTCGTTCACAATAGTAAATTTTAAATAAGATTCAAAAATTTTGAAAAGTAAGATAAAACTAAAACAAATTAACCTTTAATATAACTAGGTGATACCTCCGGCACGTTGCCCCGGGCTAAAGGTGTAATCTAGTAAAAAAGATAAATTCGTCAATGCCCAAATCCTACAAATTAAGATATTAGAAAAGCAAAATCGTGTGTTACGTTGGCGAACCGACAACGTTCAGTTAGTCTAGGGCTATGGCACCAACGAAACTAAACCAAAATATAAATTTATTAACAAAACCCTTGTGAAACAAAAAAACTTGGTCGGTATCAATGGTACCGAAACTAAATCGTAAACATAAATTAGTAAGCAAAACAAACTAAGCACAGAAAAATAACAAAAATATATTGATTATTAACTATTAAGTTTTATTAAATTATAGCATCAGCATAAACTTGAATGTGTAAAAAAATAAAGGTCTACCTATACCTATTAATGCAAATAACAAAAAAAATACTACAAATAACAAAAAAAAAAAAAAAAAGCAGGTGCAATGGGGAGGATTTGAACCTGGGCAGTGGGCACTAACTTAACAAACCCCCAATTGACATATATAGTAATCAGGTACATCTATAATAGCCTGGTAATTATTGCTTAAGACGATCGCTTGTTCAAGTTCAAATAAGAGTTAGATTCTAGTTTATAGATGGCCAACATATTTATAAAATTTCATAACACATGTTTTTTTGTAGTCACTCACTACTAAACAGAACTTAGTTGTCTTGTTGTATCAAAACAAATGGTATCCATTAACATATATTATCTTCTCTTATCCACATATAGGTTATGTTATCATGATCCTTTTGGTTTATTTTGAACAGGTGATCCTTTTAGTTTAATCCACAAATATCCTTTACCGAACATCTATTCGTAAGCCTAGTTTTTCGTTTGTTATCATGGTAATTGTAGCATAGCCTACAAAGAATGTAAGATGAGGCAGGTGTCTCTATAAATTGAAGGCATTCATTTCACTTTTATCACCTAACATATATATTTGGGTCTAAAACTTTGAAAATATTTCTATATATACAGTTGCCTAGAAAGACTAAGAATAAATCATAATTATTAAATCATGTTAATCAATTGTTGATATTTAAAATTACCAAAAACCGATATAGTTTACTAGAATTACTCTTTTGCCATTATAACCGACATAGTTTCCTAGTTTTTTCTTTCACCATAAATCGTAATGTCATATGTCAAAATTCTATTGGTTCTTACCATTCATAGAAAACTCGTTTTTATTTGAACTATTTTCTATTATATATATAGGTATGTCTTGTTGGGTCTAAAATTTTAAAAATGATATTATCAATTAGACGATACGGTCATTTCTGGTTGTGTAGCGGTGCTGGCGATACTTTATTGCGACGTCACTAGTAGTGTCGTCGAAAGTATTGGCGACACTAGCACATGGCGACACGTCCTTGTGGTGATGTGACGGGTGCATCGGAGTATGACCCGTAAGTGTGCATAATCGATATAAAAATATATGCATTAAGTGTTGATTTCATGAGAACTGGATAACTACTGTTGTGTGGTTATTTACAGGTTAAAAGGAGGTTCCGGAGTTATTATGGTGTATAACGAAGCAACCGGAGACTCGAGAGAGGCGTGAAAAGGAGAAAAAATGAATTTGGTGGCTGAGGACCACTGTGGCCCACGTCTGGACCATGGGCCACGGTCTAACTTAACAAAATAGTCCATAACCCACCGTACTGTGGGTTCATGGATCACCGTGGAAGGGACCGTGACCCACGGTGTGAACTGTGGGCCACGGTCCAACTTGTCATAATACATCGTGACCCACGGTGTGAACCGTGGGCCACGGTCCGACAATCATAATTGTCGATTGCAACTGTTTTTATTTGGATTTTGGCTGTCTTTTCACCTATCCAACATTAGAAAACACCCTAGAGACGAATTTTGAGTCCAAGAACAATATTTTGGTGATTGTAATCATTAGTTTGGTGTTTGTGATTCATATACATGCCCTAATTGATGTGATGACAAATCATACTATGCTCGGCTAATTCTCTTTGTGTTTTCCTTCGGATTGTAAGGTTTCTTTATGAATATTGATTGAATGTTTATGCGTAATTCTGAGATAATAGTTTGATCTTATTGATTTCGTTATTATGGTGTTTATGAATTGATTAGTAGATTGTTAGTTTGTTGAGTTCGTGTTCTTAACCGTCAGTTCTTGATGTTGTAAGCAATCGAGATTAATCGGGAGATATTCGGGGTTGGATAAACTAATTGATATTTGAGTGATTATCTTGCATTTGTAATCCAAGTACTTAGTCTTCAATTATCGCAATCGTTGCATAAGAACGAACTATATCTTTATCGTTCATCTCAGTTAAACATTTATTTTGGTATTCATAAAGACCTGAAATCGTGGGAAGGCATATTTTCTCATACTGATTTAAAACTCGTTAAATTGTTTTCAGTTCTAGTTGTTAATCAAATCAACCAACCAAATACTTGAATTTATTTTCTGAATTTAGTTTTATATAGATTAATTACAAAGCTACTTAGTAAAACATTTTCCACGAACTCTTTATGTTCGACACCCGCTTACCGCTATCTAATTAGTTGTATTCGGTTTATTTTTGAGTGAGTCTTCAACCTCACGTCATGATGCGACACTTGGAGTGTTGGGGAGACACATGGAGACACTTCCGAGTGTCATTGAGACTTTTGGCGACAATAACAACTTCTTTAGCAAGTGGCGGCTTGGCTTGGAGAAAAGATTCAAAAGACTTTAATAGGGCATTAGGGTTTAATTTATAGGCGTTGGTCATTGAGTGAGCCATCACCCCGGGTGAGATCACCAAGGCCGGCTCCGAGAATCCTCCGAACGTTTTGGGCCTAGGACAAGTAATAAAAATGCGGATAAGTGATATTTATTTTTGTGTCTTTTTTAAATTTTGGTTTATAGTTTATATAGTTATTGGTTTTTGTGGGACAATTTTTTAAAGAAAGAAAAGAAAAATAAGACACATTAAAAAAACGTTGTATAGTTTTCAAGAATTGAACTTGTAACCTTTGCATTTTCTTACGGTAGTTTTTCCAACTAATCTAAGGAAACTTTAATCTACAACAACTGGATGTATAATCTAAATATATTACTTTAACATTTATAATTTAAAAATAAAACTGGCCCTTCAAAAGGTAGGGCCCGGAGCCATAGCCCACCCTCCCCCTGGGTCGGGCCGGGCCTGGAGATCACCCAGGGTGGATGAAAGTTATGTAACTTCTTGTTCGTGTTTAATGGTATCATAGCTTTCTATCTACTATTTGTCTATCGATCTTCTTGTCTATGATTGTTCATCTGGCTCAAAACCATGTGTCTACCATTTCTATCAAAAAAACGAGCTTGGAATTAAGGTTAAAGGGACTTAACACGCATACAAGAATCATCCCTATGGGACCAAATCAATTGGTAAAATCTTTGTGTATTATTCCATAAATATGATTTTTGTGAATATATCTTTGTAAATCTTTTAGTCAAACTAAAAAATCTTCTATCAAAAATCGAAAAGTTCATATGTCGTGCACCATTATCTTAATTCAAATTTCTATTGCTTAGCTACAGGTTGAGATAGTTAAGCATCTGGTTTAGCCTCACTTTTGGATATACTTTTGTTCATATGTTTTGTATATCACAACAGATTCGTTTATTCTTATCTTAACTTGAAAAGGACATCGGTACGTATTCTTACATCTTAAAGGACTTAGCGAATAAATTAGACTTATTTAAGTTTAAAAGTTGCTTTAGAAATAAGAGAGATCATTTGTATTTTTTAAAATCATAATAACTTTTAATATACCTAAAAAGATATGGATCCGAAACTAGGCCGGATTCGGGTCGAGGTCACCATATGGGGCAAGGGGAACCCGGACCAATAAGCGAGAAACCCCATAAGGAACAAGCCACATGCGCACACTCTCAATTATATACCAATATGAGTGCCCCGCCTAGCATAGAAGTTGCACGCGAGACCATAATGACAATATGCGACAACAGTTGGGAGATGTCACATTTACAAAAGGTATGAGCACCACAGCTGCGTCGGGAGACAACTCTACTACACAACGGGTCCTGCTAAAACAACCTTCATAATCTCCTCTACATTAGTCACTCACTCAGATTCAAGGTTTTCAGTATCAACAAAACCTGTGAAAATACCTATCTAGACTTTGGTTTAGATCCGTTTTTCCTCTTTACAATTCAAATGATGTGATTTATTGTAACTTATATTTATATATTATCTAAAAATTGATATGAGTGCATTATTCCATAAATATGATAGAAAATAGGATGAGATACTAGTAGCAGCCCCCACGTGAGGACAAAGGGAAAATCTTTTCCCTCTCACCGGTGACTAGCCTCCAAAAGGCCCGCATCACGTGGGAAGGTTTTGTTGTTTCTTTCAATTTCTTTTCCACCCTAGATCTAAAGAAACAAAGCTTTTATTATTATTATTATTATTATTATTATTATCTCACAAATTTAAGTTTTTTTAAGAAAAAATTCTCAAAGGCCCATTTTAAAAGAGAGATTCTAATTATGTACCTCCAAAAAACAAATTCCTTCTTTGTCCACTTACTAACTCGCCGTTGGCTCTACGTTAGGAGTTCGAAATGGCATGTTTATTAACTCGCCGTCTCCCCACCATGTTAGCTCAAAATCCATCGTCTCACTGTCATGTTAGCTCAAAACTCATTGCATCCCCATCATGTTAGCTCAAAACTTATTATATAAGTTACTACAATTTACTTTTAAATTAAAATTTATTAATAATATATTGAAATTAGCGATATATGTGTTTTAAAAACAAATAATAATAATAATAATAATAATAACAGGGATGTGTTATTCATACATCATTTATAGGGTGTATGTAGAGATAATATATGTGTTAAGAGGGTGTGTGAATATTCAAAAAGGGTGTGTGAATAATAATAATAATAATAATAATAATAATAATAATAAATATTACATAAACTTTGGAGTTCTTTTTAAACTTGAAAATGACAAATATATATGTTTCTTTTCGCTAACATAAAGATAAAACGACATACTTTGGATTTTGTCATGGATTTTCCCCACTTTTCTTCCATGTGACATGTCACTAATGGACCCTACCACTAATATACACATCAGCATCCACCTCATAAGTTTGTCACCTTCAATTTTTTTAGGTAATATTAAATATAGATACAAATATACAATTTCATTTAAATTTATTTATTTTTGATATAAACTATACTAAACACGAAGCTTTCGGTTTTAAGGTAGACATATAGATTCATCTAATAACATCCGTCATGTTTAATTTAGTTATTGTGCACTTCTCAAATAAAGTTTTTTGTAGTTGATCATAACACTACATATATGAATGTGAGAAAGCCAAGAAAACTTTTCTCCGTCAATCATAATTTTTTTTCTTCTTTAGTTTTTATAAATTAATTAGAAGGTTAATTGTGTAATTTTGACGCCCTTTAGTTTGATAATTGTAAATTCTTTGACTATCTGAATAATTACTTGGTTACTCACATGTATTTTTTATTTTTTTGTCTTTTGATTATTCACGACCAAAAATAAAGAACATAAGAGTGAAAGAAAAAAAGGAAGAACAATGAAGAGAATCAAAACAAAGAACTAGTTGATGATAACAGACAAATCAAAGCGAAGAATGCCAAAGAAGAAATGATGAAACTATGGCCGAATACGAAGAAATGAGTGGCAAAAGTAAAGATGAACAATGATTTTTTTAGTGTTCAAATGATTATCTCGCATGATTTTTTTTGTCCTCATACGATCTCAAACCGAAAAAACAAACGATGATTTATTATGCGATTCTTGATGAAACTTTAGATGATGGAAGCATATGCTATTGCATAATTTGGTTTTTGATGGTCTTCATGTTAAAATTTCATAATAGATTAGTTCTTTTCAGTTAATCATGGACTTGGTAATCAAATATTTCTTCTTCTCTCATTAAAGATTGTTTCTAGTCTAGCAATTTGTTGATACAGTCAATATTATGTAAACTATGTGTTTACATGTGTTTATATAATGTCACGTCATGACTTGGGACCTAAAAGTGTGACTACTAGATGATACATGTTTTGTAAATGTATAAGATTATAGCATCTATTTTAGCGGAAGACTTTATAATTTTTAAAATATTAATTTATATTGAAAATTCTCGGGACTTAAATGCCCGAAAGATGTTTACAAAAGATCTATTTAACTTTATAACATTTTCATTTATATCAAAACTGAGCCATTTGTGGTTCTGTATGTCTATCTTCAGTTAGACGGACCATATGAAGATTAGACAACCCGTCTCATTGACGGCTAAGATTGCTTTATATGGATTATCAAAGATGGTAGTCGTATGAGACGTCCCGTCTAAGAGTAAACTTAATATCTATGTTAGCTTTGATATGGTTTGTCTGACCATTAGACGGTCCTTCTAATCCGGATTTTGTCTTGTTACAAATTAGATTTAAATTTGGCTTATTTACAAATTAGCCTCTCAAATTTGAAAGTTAGCAAATTTGGCATGAAAAGTTTAAGGGTGTTAAACATACACATAAAACTTGTTACGTATATCTAACTTATCAAGTCATAAAACAAAACAAATTGTTTCCGCGTTCATTTAACTAAACAACACACGGAATTATCACAAGTCAACTAAGCTTCATCAGGTCAAGTTTGTTTTTTACCAAAAATTTTCAACCTCTTTTCCGAGTCTTACATATACTTTACCACACCATCACACTAGCCCTGCAACGCGATCTATCATATAAAATATATTTTATACATGTTTATTCTACTTTTCCTATATGATATAACTTTTGACTCTTAATAGTCACATGGGTCCAAAATCAACCTTCAGCACGTAACTTGGACCAACATGTACTAGAACCCTCACTTTATCAGCCAATCACAATCTGACACCACCTGTCAGGGGAAACTATTTGCTTTCTTATTTCAGCCCTTTTAGTTTTATATTTAAAGAACTCACCACATGATTATTATGTGGGTGTTTGGGATTGCTTATTTTTATTAACTTATAACTTATAAACTTTTTGAAAAGTCATAAGGTGTTTGGGATTGCTTACATTGTGAGATGAGAAATTCTATAAGTTATACTTTTGTAACTTATTAACTTAATGAAAAGTTATAAATAGGAAAAATAAGAAATCTCAAACACCCCTATATATTTAATTGATTTCCAATTCACATCACAAAGTGACAACTTCACTTACTTTGTCTCCTACTGTTTGATTTAGTGATTGATTTAGTTATAAGTTACTTAAAACAAACATATATTCCATAATTGGTGTTGTGATTTTATGATATCTACACAAGCCATAAAATTTAAAATAGGTTTGCGTTAAAACCGGTTCGGTTTGGTCAACATAAGTCAAACCGGTTTATAATAGGTTTTGGTTGGGGTTGAAACCGGTTTCTTACCATGTTACGATCGGTTTTGGTTTGGGTTTCGATCGGTTTCAGTTCGGGTTTTGAGCGGCTTTTGTCCGGTTTTGACCAGTTTCAGTTCAGTTAACCAGTTTTAGTGGAGAAAATTACAAACCGGTTATGAACATAGGGGTTCAATCGGTTTCAAACCGGTTTCAGTTCGGGTTTTGAGCGGCTTTTGTCCGGTTTTGACCAGTTTCAGTTCAGTTAACCAGTTTTAGTGGAGAAAATTACAAACCGGTTATGAACATAGGGGTTCAATCGGTTTCAAACCGGTTTCTACATAATCGGTTTCAAACCGGTTCGTTTTCGGTTCGATTTTTGGAGGTTCGGTTAAGGTTTATTTGCCCACCTCTATATCTAACTGTTTTATTCCGATTATAAATGGTTTGGTTAATTCTGTAACTGAAAAAGATAAGTAGAGTAATTTAGTTAACCGTTGGTTAATCATTGGGTTTAGACATGATAGATTTATGTTAAGTTATATTTTATATATTTGTTGTTCAAAGAATTTAACGATGAATTTTTGTTATTGGGGAGATTGAACCCAAAGCCTCATAACATCTTATTGTTGAGCAGTTTTGCTTTAATTTGTCAATTAGCCATCAACCCCATTCACTATTAAGCTTAATTAACAAACTAATTATATCTTGGTCCAGATAAAGTATAATTAGCAAACTTTAAAATCGATAAAAGAAAAATAAATTGGAACTAAATGTTACTTGTTAAAGTTATAAATTATAGAAAAACTTTTTCAGCATATCATTATTTATAAAAAAATAAACATAGATTGTTGTTTTAGTTTCGGAATGATTAAGTTATCTTAGTTACTTATACACATAAAAGCCGGTTACCAATAATCCACAGCCAAACGATTAGTTTTTAATATAATTTTCTTTTCAATTCGATTTTTCAAATTTTCTTTTATTTATGTATTTATTATTATTTTTTCAACAGCTACACATACTCATCTATTCGTTCATAAGCTGCTCCAACAAAATCTATTCCCATGTCTTGTTTTAAACACTAGTCTTCACTCATAAAGACTCTTTTACCACCCAACCATGTTGGGTCAATTGTTGTCTGGCCCAACCCAAGAAGTAGGGTTTATTATATTTGGTAATGTCTTGACTAGCAAGTTAGGTTAGTCTATATAAACCGGGTAATGGTTAGACATTAGAGAGGTGAGTTTGGTGTAACCGAGTTAGGGTTCATCAAGAGTCAAACCGAGTTAGGGTTTGAGGGTTTGTAATTAGTTTTTAGAGTGATATTTTCTTATTAATATAAACGAGAGTTATTCGTTTAGTTTGTGTGTTGATTATCGATACGGGACTTGAATTGGTATCAGAGCCAAGTTCAAGAAATCGATAATCGGTCGACGGCGAGCGGTGGCTTGAGGAGGAGCTATCATTGGCGCATATCGGAACCAAGTTGGGTTTCCAAATCGAAGAGTGTTCTATTAACGCGGGTTAGTCTAACCTATGTTGGTGGTTCTTTTTGTTGTCCAACGACGACAATTCGAAGAACAAGTTGAGTTTGCTTTCTGTTTCTTCTGGTCTTTGTTTTGCGGTTAAATAAAGAAAGAAAATAAAGGTGTTTTTGGAATTCTTAGCAATTATTACTCACCAAGCTTTTGGTGTTAGACTTTATATTTGGTGTCGAATGCTGTGAGGATCTCGAAGAATTCAAAAGAAAAGAAAACAATAGTTTTGATTTCTTTATCAGAACATAAGGTCAACAAGAATTTGTTTTACACAGGTCTTGTGTACGAAGGAGAAAGTATAATATTCGTTTTATAGCAAGAAAAAAAGGTGTTTTTTTTTTGTTTCAACAATTTGGTTTTTCAAGAGATATTTGTAACCGGGTTTTTGTGAGTAAACGGGTTCGGTTCTGAAAGGTTGTTTGGGACTGAGTTGTTTGTGTTTGTTCCAACGAAGTGGAGCAAGGGGGTTTGACACCGTCAATGGCAGGTGACAAAGAAGATTCGATAATCCAACCCAAAGCGAGTGGGGGGGATATCGTTGCAGGTTCCAAAGTTGAACGGAACTAATTACATCACATGGGCGATTGTAGTGGAAGCGATCTTGGATGATCAAGAGTTATGGGAAGTTGTTCAACCGAATGAGGGTGCGGTTATTGATGCGAAGAAGAATAAAACGGCAAGGTCGTTTTTGTTCCAGGTTATGGAAGGTAATATTCTTCTTCAGGTTTCTCAATACAAGAATGCTCGAGAAATATGGGCGGCTTTGAAAGCACAGATTGTTGGGGCCGAGCGAGTTCAAAAGGCTCAACTGCTAACATTGAAAAGTGAATTTGAGAAAATCAATATGGCAGAAAACGAGACTGTTGACGAGTTTGCGGAAAAAATAACCGGTATGGTTTCAAAGGCAACGGGTCTTGGTCACGTGTTCGAGCAAGATGTCTTGGTGAAGAAGTTATTGGATGCGGTTCCAGACAAATACTTCAACTTGGTAGCATCAATCGAGCAAACGGTTGATCTTGATAGTATGAGGTTTGAAGATGTTGTTGGAAGACTTAAGGCGTTTGAGGAACGTTTACGAGGGAGAGAACGCGCTTCAAATTCACAAGGTCAGTTACTTTTCAATCGGACAGAAAGTAATTACAAAAGGAAGTCGTATGATCAGTCCGGTAGCCGAGGTAAGGGTTGGCCGAGTTCACAGGGACGTGGAAGAGGCCGGGAAAACTGAGGTCAATACCGAGAGGATGAGGATCAAGATGGTTGTGAAAACCGAGATGGTCAACATCGTGGGTCAAGGTATACGGGTCAAAGAAAGGATCGTCAATGGAGAAGAAAGGATATGTCACAGGTTCAGTGTTTCCGTTGTGATGAGTTCGGTCACTTTGCGTCTTCGTGTCCGGAACGTATGAAGAAAAAGGAAGAATTTAATTTGAACAAAATTGATGATTTTGATCCAAGTTTATTTATGATTAAAGGTGATCAGAAAACGGTTTTTCTGAATGAAGATGGTGTGATTCCAAAGCGTTTTGAAACCTAACAGATTGAGAAAGATGTTTGGTATCTCGACAACGGAGCATCGAACCACATGACGGGTAATAAATCGTATTTTTATGAATTGAATGAGCAAGTCACGGGAACGGTGAAGTTCGGAGATGAATCTTGTATTGATATTCGGGGAAAAGGGTCGGTCTTAATTGAAGGAAAAACGGGGGAGCAACGTTTGTTGACCGATGTCTACACATTCCGAGCTTACAGTGCAATATCATAAGTCTTAGTCAAGCAACGGAAGGTGGATGCGAGATTCACATGAAACATGATTTGCTAGCCATTAAAGATAATACAGGTAAGCTTTTGATGAAGGTGACAAGGACCAAGAATCGATTATACAAGATCAATCTCAAGATAACAAGTCCCGGTAAACGAGCTATCATTGGAATGAAGAATTTAACAGATGGGATCTTCAAAGAATTGGACTGAAAGAAGACAAGCCGGTTACGAGTCAGATTCCAATCAAAGATCCAAGTTCCAAAATTCAAAGTCCAAAGAAGAGTGTTCAAGAAACTAAACGCGTTGTCAAGAAAGTGATTCAAGCCCAGGGGAAGGCGTGTGATGATCAAACGAAGCAAGTGTTACTTCTAGCCAAGTGGAGCCGAAGAACATTGCAAGAGATCATGAAAAACCTCGGGAGAATCAAGAAAATGATGACAAGCGTGAAGTTGAAGACCCGCTAAATTTGAGTAGGAAATTAGGGGGTGACTCGGGTACAACAATTGAGGGGTGATTGTTGGGTCAATTGTTGTCTGGCCCAAGTGTAAGGCCCAACCCAAGAAGTAGGGTTTGTTATATTTGGTAATGTCTAACTAGCAAGTTAGGTTAGTCTATATAAACCGGGTAATGGTTAGACATTAGAGAGGTGAGTTTGGTGTAACCGAGTTAGGGTTCATCAAGAGTTAAACCGAGTTAGGGTTTGATGGTTTGTAATCAGTTTTTAGAGTGATATCTTCTGATTAATATAAACGAGAGTTATTCGTTTAGTTTGTGTGTTGATTATCGATACAGGACTTGAAACCATGGCTAGTTTTTCAATTATTAATTTATTAATATTTCTGCTAGTCCCAACTTAAAATTTGTAGTATAATAAAATAAATTTTATTTCAAGAGTGTTGTTTTCTAAATAAGAAAAATAAGAGAGACAACCATAAGAGCATTATCTTAGTTTAGTAACACTAAATTGTTGTAGGTTATATTCTCACATAGAACATTTGGTAAAATAGATAGAAAAAATCAGTCCCAATTTAAATTTGTAATAAAATAAAATAAATTTTATTTCAAGAGTGTTCTTTTCTAAATAAGAAAAATAAGAGAGACAACCATAAGAACATTATCTTAGTTTAGTAACAAACTAAATTGTTGTAGGTTATATTATCACATAGAACATTTGGTAAAATAGATAGAAAATATCAGTCGTTCAAACAAAAAAAAGAAGAAGAAAAAAAGAAAATGAAGAGAGAATCTAAAATCGTCTCCCTCTTAAACTTATTTTAATTGTTCTGAAGATAATATGTCATACACAATTCTATCCAATGAGTATCTTCTGATAGCTACAATTCCCTAGGGCTTCTTTTGTTTTCTTTTAATTTTTGTTCCTAAAAGAAATAAATTGTTAATTTGTATAAAAAAATCAGTTAAATAAGCATTAATTTAATATTTTTTTATATTTTAGAACGGAGTATTTCTAAAAATCCTTGTTGTACCCATGCCCCCCCCCCCCCCCTCCTCACTCTATGAAATCAGAGTGTTTTAAAGACTTAATCTTTACCAATTGATTATCACCTCATTAATTAAAGAAGCAATAATATAGTAGAAATATTAGGAAGCGACAAAGTAAAAACAAAAAACAGCTTATTATTTACCATGTAATTGAATATTTATATGAGGAAAATGAATACGGTGCTGTCATGCGTGTAAGCTTAGACGCAAAACTTATCAAAACTACTTAGTTTTGATTAAAAATACTCAGAATTTACTTTTTTTTCTCCTAATCCCTATCATCCATATCTAATCTATATCTTAACAACTTGATCTCCCTCCCACCCACCCATCATCTCCCAAGGCTTGGATCTGAGTGTTTTTCAATTTTTTTGTTCTCGTGTGGTAATTAATGGTTAGCAATCAATCCATTTTAAAATTGACTTATATCATTCCCTAATTATTTCTTCATATAGTGCGATTGCATATGAACTTTTTTTGTTTAGGCAATTCAATTAAATCATATTGTTCATTCGTCTGCAATTTCACTTTATGTTTTATTAATATTTTAATATTAATAGTGAGTTTTAAATCAATTGAATATTAATATTCTAACTTTTGTGGATACAACACATAGTTCACAGATTTTGAAACAAACCTAATGGACGATATTGCATTTATATAGTTTTGATTAGGGAATGCACTAATTGCATATCGAAACCGTAGGAGACAATGGATGGGAGAAAGATTAAGGGGGTGTTTGTTTTTTCTTCAAACATTTTCAAGGGAGCTAATGTCTGCAGGCGCGCAGACATTACCCTTGAAGACTGTTTGTTTTTTTTTCTTAAAACAGATCTGATGTTATCTTCTTCATCTTAAAAGAAAAGCAAGGAAACCTTGCTTAAAACATCTTCACAAAAAAATCCATACTCTTCTCCCTTTGCAACCACCCTATCATTCACTCCTCCCACCACCGTACGCCACCGCCACCATCCACCCACCGACGCTACCCACCGGCCGCCGCCACTAACACCATCCACCACCACTACCCACCGTCCGCCACCACCACCACCCATCACCACCGCCGTTCATCACCGCAACCACCCACCACCACCCACCACCACCCACCACAACCGTTCATCACCACCACCACCCACTGTCGGACGCCTTCACCGTTAACTACCATCGTTCCACCACCCACCAAAACCGTCCATTACCACCACTACCATCCACCGCCACTACCCACCGTCCGCCGCCACTACCACCATCCACCACCACCACCCACCGTTCGCCACCACCACCACCGTTCATCACCGCCACCACCCACCACCACCGTCCACCACCCACTGTCCACCACCACCATTCACCGCCTACCACAATCGTCTACTACCACCCACTTCTGTAGTTCGTACACAACCACTCACTTTCGCTCATTATGCAGACAATATCCAGTTTATAAAACAAACAGTATTATATTTTCAGATTACAGACCTTCAGACCACATCTTCAGTTGCAGACATGAAATCAGATGAAATCATATTGCAGAAAGTTTTTGTCTTCAAAAACAAACAGCACCTAAGAAGTTGATGATCTATGGTAGGGATTAGGGGAAAAAAAATTAAATTTTGAGTATTTTTAATCAAAACCACGTGGTTTTAATTAGTTTTGCGTCTAAGCTTACACGTATGACAGCATCGTATTCATTTTCCCCTATTTATATTTAGTTCTAATTCATCGACTTAATAAGAAATTTAATGATGCATACTTTCTCACACCCCGTGGATTGATGTCATGTTATTTTTTCTAATATTTTCATAACCAGATCGAACATCGAACAGGGCGGCAAACCGGTCGAACCACCGAACAACTTTGGTCAAAAATTACGAGTCGGGCTGGAAAAATGATTTTTCACAAAAAAAAAAATCATAGAAAACTAGTTCAACTGGCTGGTTCTTTGGGAGCCAAGAGAACTATATAGAACCGGACCAGTCGGTGGACTGAATCCCGGTTGGACCGGTTCGATCGGCTGGTCCAGTCCGTCCTGTCTCAACAACATTGATTTTTTTCAATTATTAATTATTATTTTTGATTAATGTCATTGTCGTGTTTGGTTTAAAGGTTTACGTGCTACACCAAAACTTTGAATAATTAGATCAGAAGGAATTTAAAAAATGACATATTTATTCACTCTATTGATAACCAATTTGAATCGTGTAACCTGAATAAGAAATGAGGTGGGCGCTGCCCCCTTATAAAGGCTACGTTCGTCATTGTTTGAGAGATGTTTTTCATAAATTGTGTGTATATCACTACTGTTCTATATGTTATTGAGAAAATGTTTTATTGTGTCAACAAATACCCTCTTCTCATTACAAGAATTGAGCCAAAAAAAAATGTTACAGTCATCATTTTTAAAACTACTGTCATTTTAAGATAATTATAAGCGGTTTACAAATGATATTTTTATAAAATTCCTATAAGACAATGTGTAGTGAGGAAGTTATAGGTAAAATTATAGCCCATAACTCTCCCTTACACAGCCCCACTTAAACTTATGGGTTAAAGTTATGAGTTCAAAGTTATGTACATAACGTTGAAGGTTGGTGTTTTGTGTGTGTGTGTGTGTGAGAGAGAGAGAGAGAGAGAAATTGTATCTAATTTTTGCGAAGTTATGACTACTCCTTCTTTTGGCAAAAATCTACAACCCTGACTGGACGTCACATGATGAATAACGCCTAGAGGTGGAAAGTTAATAAGCTAAGGGGGGGGGGGAGTGGTTGTTTTGAGTTTTTTTTATCAAAATAGAGTATGAGGAAAAACTATTTAATAAAATAGGTAATTTGAAAACTAATTACCAAAATGGATGTTTTCTTGAAAACTCCATTCTCTCAATCCTAATTTTATTAAATAAAAGAAATTTTCTATTTTAAAAGAGTGTTCTTTGAATAATAAAACTAATAAAAAATTTCATAATAATAAAAAATAAAAACATTTGGTTAACTGGTTGAATCATAATATTTTATTAAAAGAAATCTTAAATATTTTTACTTTTTAATTCTCTTAACATATCTGTAACTGTTTTTAAATAAAAATATGATTTTTAAATAAAAATGCTTTAGTCTTTATAAAATTTTTTTTATTATCATAGTTTTTTTACAACAGTGTGGCACCTATGCGTCATTTTTTTTTCACTACGTATAGTTCTCGATCTCTAATTGCCCAAAATAACTGAAGAGGTAACTACAGTGTGGCACCTATGCATCTTTTTTAATTTTGTAAGATGTTATTTTTATATAGTTTGTGTTACCAACTATGAAAAAAAATTCTAAAGGCAAAAACTATCAGATATATTATAAGAATCATTTTCATACATAAATGTTTTTAAAAAAAATTAAAAATGTATTTTGATTATGGTGATATTTTTTACAGAACGTTACATTTGAATGCATTTGTATTTTCTATTCTAAATGATTTTTTTATTAAACATTTGAAAACGTTTATGAAAGTTAAAAATAAAATGAATATAAAAGTTAAAAACAAAAACGTTAAAATTTCTTTTTATAAAATATCTTGATCCAACGGGACGTTTTTATTTTATTTTGTTAGGAACTCTTTTATTAGTTTTTTTCTTTTTAAAGAACATTCTTTTAAAATAGAAAATTTCTTTTATTTAATAAAATTAGGAGTGAGAGAATGGAGTTTTCAAGAATACACTCATTTTGGTAATTAGTTTTTAAATCACTCATTTTGGTAAATAGTTTTTCCTCCCACCCTATTTTGGTAAAAAACTCGGTTGTTTTTCCATCACTTGCAACACCCAATGAGGATGTGTCACCTCATCCCACCACATTTTATCACTAGTGATGAATTTAGTGGGGGTGGTAGTTGTGTGATGTGTTTTGGTGTGTATATATATATATAAGATTGATTTCTTTTGAGAACCACTTTGAGTTTTAAGAACTAGAAAGAACTCAACGTAACAATTTTTTTTTCGAATTTTTTTTACACATGTGTAATACGTAAGTGTAAGTGATGTACAAAAAATTACGGTATTTTTTTACACACTGAATCGACTTTTTACACATGTGTAACTAACTTTTAAACTTGTGTAATTACCAAAAATACTTATTCTCTCTCCTGCTTTATTTTTTAATTAAATTTAATCTCAGCCACATATTTCATATCATTTAATTAAATGTGTGGTTTAAAATTGAGTTCTTAAAGTTTTTAAAACTCACCATAGTTCTCAAAATAACCCTCCCCTATATGTGTGTGTGTATATATATATATATATATATATGTTTTTGTGTGAGTGAAAGGAGTGATGGGTTTTTGTGTGGGGATTTGAACACGTGATGGTGATCACACTAACCCACCCATCACTCGCGATGAAAAGGGTGACGGAGGTGTTCCACTTGCCATCACTCGTGATGGGAGGGAGCCCTATCACGGACCACCAACCCCCCCCCCCCCCCACCCCTTTCCCCCCACACCCCCACCACCACCACCCCACCACCACCATCACAACAGGAGAGTATTTCCAAACATGTGGGAGGGTGATTTGGTTAAAAATCAGGAGTACAATCTCTTACTCTAAATAATAAGATTTTGTCTAGATCTATTATAAACTTATCAAAGAAACAAGTTTGCGAAACAGCAAAGTATTCATGAATGATTTCTAAGATGGCATATAGACTCCTTAAAACAGAACTACCTTTGAGAAAAATACAGCATTGAAAGGAGTAGGAATGATAATGGATCGGGTTTGTGTCAGGTATGGTAATCCATGTTTCATAACCGTTTGTAAAATTGTGTTCGATATCCTGCCCATAAAATAATATAAAGGATATCAATAACAAGATACACATAAGAAAAAAAATGTTTTTTTATATATGAATCTACTAAATAAAGTATTAAAAGACAAGAGTTAAGGGAAATACAAATTAAATTAAAACGTTTTCGTGTATAAGTTTCAGGTAATCGGGTCGGGTATCATCAAATCTTATACCCGTCCCATACCTGCAAAAAGTTTTAAATCTTAATCCTGTACCCTGTCCAAACTCGTTAGGTTTCAGATATACTCGTCTCATATGTTTCAGGTATACCAGTTAGGACTCAACTCAGGCAATTTTGCCATCTCTAGAAATGAGGCACATACAACGTCATGAAAAGTTGTGAAAATATGATGACAAAAATAAATAATTATCTTAAAAACCAGAGGTGGTGTAAAGGTAACCAAAAAAAGTAAAATAAAAGAGGAATTGTCTATAATATCTCCAACACACGGTTAACAACAATTTGGTTTAGTTATTTATACTATATATAAAGCATGAGTTAAAGACATTTTAAATTTTAAGAGGTGTCAAACTCATTGTTTTATATACAACACATAATGCATCAAAAATTTAAAATTTAGGGGTAATTAATTCTTTAATCACAAATATTAATTAACTTCACTACTTTCTATAAAGTTTAATAATAGTTACACATATGTCCCTTAATTCAAAACCAACTACTCCATGATTTTTTAACGGTTATAACTTTTTCACACGTTAATATTTTTTCAAAAAAATTATATCATAAAAGCGAGCATTTTATTCTCTTTAATTTGGGTATAATATTGCTATAGTTTTTAGTTTTAAAAATTAAGCATGTTATGCGCTTACCATTTAGAACCGGCTAATAGGTCGAGTTGGGGTCATTTGTAAAAGTACAATAGGGTCAGAATGAATCGATACAAAAAAATGGTTATGGTTCATGTTCGAGTAGGAATGGGCCAGGTCAGAACGTTGTCAAGTTGGAACTGGTTTGGGCCAAAACGGGTTAGTTTCAAATTACTGTATATTGGTTAAGCATTTTTTAATGTCGGTAACGTGCATTCCTGTCCGGTTACGTGTGTTCAATCTCCGATTACACACAACTGGCTTTGCACTAGTTACGCGTCCAATTTTAGACTATGTAAGCACTGTCATCAGGTGACGTATGTAACGACACGGACTATGCGTTCAATGTTGAGTTGCGTGCGCGCCCCGCTGCATTGCGTGGGCACCCTGCTAGTGTTAACGAAACACATAAGTTGATTGAATGCATGAAGCTTTTATAACAAAGTTAAAAGTGACAATTACTTGTAGATATTAAAACACTTTATTCGGTCACATAGGCAGATTCATTCATGCTTCAGGGAGGGGATAGACCCCCACTTAAATTAGCTCATCATGCTTAATATGTTAGTGGAATCCGAAAGAAATCCGCATGCCCCTCAAGACAAAATTAATAATGCACCTTGGCCTTTAGAAAGCCCAAATGAAAACGAAAAACATCAAATCAATTTCTTGTTTTTTTTAAATGAATTGGCTATAATATCAACCCTTAAAGCAATAGTATGCACTAATTATTACTTTTCTGCATATATATTTTTTATGCACGGGTAAGTGGGTAACTGGCGATGTAGTACATAGGTCTATACAACTACAAGGCTCCTGAGTCCGGACATAGTGGCTATTCATTATACATGTTTTTTTCTTTAAGTTGAATTGATTTATGCAATGTAGCTTTTAAAACCAAAACTTGCACAATCGACATGTTTTGACCCATTATACTCGACCTGTATTGACCCGTTATATCGAACATAACCCCCCCCCCCCCCCCACTGGTGAAAGTTTCTGGATCCACCACTGTTCGGTCATCAAACAAAAGAAAGTGTTGAAACAAACTTTTTGTTTGGCGTATGATACCGATTCATATTCCATAACTTGAAGATGAGAGGCTTGGAGGTATTCTTTTATTACGTGTTTAATTTGTAACCAGTGGCGGATTGAGGAAATTTTCTCACAGGGGTCGTAAAACTTTTTAGTCGGTATTCAGTTGACAATCGCTACATAATTTTTTTCCGATCCCGTCCGGTCAGTCATTTCAAGTAATCGGTATTTAATTTTTTTGGTCCAGTAGGGCCCCTCCGATCGGCTAGAATTGGATTAGCTCGAGTAATATAGAAAAAAGATAATCAAACAAATAAATATACGTGAAACTTCATTAGAAATGCATAAATAAAATGTCATATGTCTAAACTTGTTCTTTACGGGTTTTTATTTTTTATAGTTTAACAAAAACATCATATAGTACGCATATCCTTTTCAATAAATTAACAAATACAACTTTCGTTTAAATTCTCATCACCCATTTTAATACACAAAACGGAGTTAACGTAAAAGTATTTTCAACGTTTGAGGTTGCGACGGGTAATACGAGAGCTAGCCTCAATAAACGATAAGCCAATGCAAATGAAGTTCGTGAGCAAACTAACGTATGTAGAAAGTCGAAACATTTTCTTTAAAGATTAAGGCTTTTATAATCCGTTGAACTTACCTAACAAATTACTTGCGTCATTGTAACCTTTTTTAATATATTAAATGTATATTGGGTTGAGAGTTTTGGGCTTGGACTTAAAACACTGGAATAAGATGATTGGACATTTGGGCTTAAATTTTATTAAATTCGTTTTAATTAAACTCAAATTTAATTATTTATATACATTTATATAATTATGAATGTAAATTTATTTTTTATTATGGGCGGTCTCGAAATTTGATGGGGGTCGTTCCCGAATTTTCACAGGGTCTTTTTGTCGTTTTCGAAATTTCACAGTAGTCAGTAACAAAATTTCACAGGGCTCGATCGAGATTTTAATACATATATACCACTAAAAAATTTTTCACAAGGGTTGGCCGACCCCCCCCTACTCAAAGAGTAGGTACGCCACAGTTTGTAACGAGCATTTGGAGGTAGTGGATTATTTATTATTTGGATGTGATATCTTGTACACTATTTGAATTTTGAACATGATTATGGAGATGGTGTGGATTTAGGCATTTAACACTAGTCCTCTTAGCAGTGACGGATCCATGAATTTTTTTAGGTGGTGCACTACTTTTAGATGTTTCAATTTCATAGAGTCGGGTATAAAAAATTTCGGCTCTGTAAGACCTCGTTACCGGTGCCCTACATTGGACGTTGGATTTACTAATAAACGCAGTTCTAAATATTAGAGTTAATTAAAACTTTCGCGGAATAATATAAAACATCAACCATTCGTTACAAATATCCATAATTTGTCTTTTAAAACATAACATAGATTATAACATTCAAAACATCATGACAATCGTCAGATACCAGCCCCTTCAATCATGCAATGTGTCCATCTCAAACCAGCTGTCTCAATCTGTAAACCTGTGTGCATACTAAAAGTTAGCTACGCTGAGTGAGTTTTATTTAATAACGTAACTTACTTTAATACACATATACATGCCCGAAGGTACGCTTTACATACATAACATGTTCATCATTCATCCATACATATTCATAGCTAACCTTACATTATAAAGGGCATTTCACCCTACATACCTCGGATATTATTAGGGTCCGGTACCCTCTATCCTCGGATATTATTAGGGTCCGGTACCCTCCATCCTCGGATATTATTAGGGTCCGGTACCCTCCATCCTCGGATATTATTAGGGTCCGGTACCCTCCATCCTCGGATATTATTAGGGTCCGGTCACACTTTCTTCCAAACCTCCATACCATACTCCTCTATATACATAATTGTAAGTTTCATACATACATACATCATTCATTATTCATCTACAACATATATATCATCAAACCATTACCTGGAAATACATGCAATATCCGAATATCGTTCACGTACCGACAATAAATCATTCATACATTTCACATAATACATATACGGCATACACTTATCACTTAGGATAAGTGTATTAACTAATCACGTCGAATATGCACACAGCCCCAAAAACATAACAAGGAATGGGGCTGGAAACTCACCTGAACTCGGTTACGTTCACCGTTAATAGTTATTCCCTTCTTGAGATGTGCACGACTAACTCTATAACAATTACACGTATCAATTTAACTATCACTACCCATATCGTGATTCTAGTTTAATTATTACCCACAACTAGGGGTGTTCAAAAGTATCCGAATCCGAATCCGTATCCGAATTATCCGAACATCCGAATCCGAACTATCCGAAAATTCGGATATCCGAATCCCGGATATCCGAAAATTCGGATTCGGATTCGGATAGTAATTTTGGGATTTTACGGATATCCGAACTATTAAAGTTTATATATTTTTAAATTTATTTACATCATATATAATATAACATTTTCCTAAAACCCTATCACTTCACAAACGCAGCCTTCCTCATCTCCTCCACTTCTTCGGCTCTCCTCTTACGATCAACGGTTGGTGGTGGTTGTTCGCCTCTTATTCTCTTCTCACCTCCAAATCCGTCACTCCCCAGCTCTCATCGACCCTCACCTCCAGATCCGGCCTTCACACCCGCCGCTCCTCCCTCCGACGGTGGTTGTGTTTCGATTTTCCGACTATGGTGGACTGATGGTTCGATTGTCTAGATAAGATATTTGTTAATTTGTTATATGTTTCTTGAAATCTTTAATTTGGGACCAGATCTGTACAAAGTGTTAGTTATGGAAGAAATGAAGGTTATGGAAGAAATAAAGATATTAGAAGATTATAAATTTGGAACAAGGGATGTTGTATTTCTTTGTTGGTTTTATTTTTGAAAGAACTTGTGTGTAGATTATTGGATTGGAAGCATAGATTTGTGAGATATTGTAATTTTCATTTTGAAGCAAAAAAATTTTTCCCAGTTTCGGATATCCGATTCACTATCCGAACGGATATCCGAAGTTTCGGATTCGGATAGTGATTTTCACTATCCGAAAGGTTCGGATATCCGGTTTTGAACAGCTCTACCCACAATGAACGGGGGTCCGGGGGCAGCGCCCCTGGCAGCGAGGTCTAGGAGCGGCAGCCCTTAGCAGGGTCCAAGGGGCAGAGCCCCTGGCTGGGGTCCATTAACTGTCTTAACACATTTTTTCATTAGAATTTTAACTAATTATTAATTTGCTAACTTAAAAGTTTAAGGGCTTCTTTGTAATTGAATCATTCTTTTTCTAAGTCCAGTGACTGTTCTGTCATTTTATTAAACTTTCAGTTCGTTACTCAGTTTTTTAACGAATTGACTTATCATAACGAACTAGTCCTTGTAACGAACTGGACCCTCTAACGAATTGGTCCTTATAACGAACTGGACCCTCTAGCAAACCAGTACATATAGCGAACCGGTCCATGTAGCGAATTGGATCTTCTAATTCGTTATCTCTTTTGACGAATGACTATAATGAATCAAGGGTAATTCGTTATCTTCTTCCCTTAACGAATTGGATACGAACTAAAGCTAGTTCGTTATGCTTCCTTTAACGAACCAAATAGCAAAATACCTCTAGTTCCTTTAACGAATCAAATAGCGAATTACCTCTAGGAAAAAGGGGAATGTCAGAGAATGTTCTGACAATCTCTGACCTAACCCTAGTTCGTTAACGGGGAGTTCGGTTCGGTTAATCGGCCCGGTTCGGTTTTTTCGGTTTTTTTAAAATGGATAACCGAACCTAAATCTAAAAATTGGTTTTTCGAAAAACTAAAAAATTAACCGTCGGTTAATGTTTCGGTTCGGTTTTTTTTATTCGATTTTTTCGGTTAGTCGGTTTCGGTTCGGTTAATTCGGTTTTCTGCTCACTCCTACTTTCAACACTTGTTGTTGCAACCAACAAAACTAATGATAACTTTATTAAATGATACACCAACGGATAATCAATGTGTAATCTTGTTTTCACCATCATATTGGCAAAGATCACCTAAGCCACTCAAGTTGGCAAACCGCTTATCTTCTTTCACGTTAGTAATGGCCAAGTTCGTATACAAGCTTCTACTTTTCATCAAAATCAAACACATGGATACATGTCGCCCAAGTTTAACAAGTTTACTTTACTAAAGGCACTAAAATTACAAGACGGGCTCAAAGAACTCATATTAGTAAGCAATTTAGTGATTACCTCATTAAAGCGGTTTCCAAGCTCTTGAATTTGCATATCGAGAACCGTGTTGAAATTATTAACCACATAATGGTGACGATTGTTGATACCGGTCTTCTTTCTTCGATATCATGGATCAACATACCCTGCTTCCATATCAACCACTTCAATATCATATTTGTCACAAAAGGATGTGACATCTTCCAAAAGTGAGTCAAAACCTTCAAATCGATAACTTTTTAGGCCTTCTTCAGTTAACTTAACTAGCTTAACTCCATTCAACATATCTTGATCTTTTCTTTGAAGTACTTGACACAACTAAAAGTTTTCATTAATACTTGTAGTCCACGTGTTTCACATTGGTGATCTGATAACTCTCCCGAATTCTCTAAAAGTTTTCATGAGAGGCTCTTAGATCACTCTCATAGCAGACGTTGTTATTTCTAACGTTGTTGTTGATTGTTGCCGCAACTTATGTTGTTGCATGTTGTTATTACTACCATTACTTCTACTACTACGATGTGCCTAACAAAACAACGATGGTGCTAGTCGTTTAGACTTCAAACCTAGCACCATATTTTGTTCTATTTAGTATATTTAATTCAAAAATTTTGTTAACAACCACTTGTAATTTAAAAAACATAACTACCTTTTTTCCTAACGTACACGTGCATATGATGAATATTTATTTCACTATGAACTTCAGAATATATATATATATATATATATATATATATATATATATATATATATATATATATATATATATGGTAAAGATCCTGAGAGAATCCTTTGCAAATTGAGAACTTTGAGAACCATTTTGAATCACTAAAAACACATTTAAAAAAATATTTAAAAAAATCATAAAACAAAAAATAATAAAATTTTAAAAAAGTAAAAAGACCAAAATTCTTATATTTCATTCCGGTTTCATTAAAAAAATAAAAATAAATAAAAAAAAACGTTGCATTATACACATATGTATAATTTTATTTAATCATTAGTTACGTAATATACACATATGTACAACATCATATATCTTAAATTATACACATGTGTACATAAAAAACATGTAAATGTACATATATGTATGTATTATACATATGTGTATATAATTTAGCTAAACCGAGTTTTTTTATATGAAACCGGGATGATAAAATAAGAATTTTGGTTTTTTTACTTTTTTGATTTTTGAGTTTTATTTTATTTTATGATTTTTTTTATTTTTGGGTTTTTTTTGGTCCAAAATGGTTCTCATAGTTCTCAATTTCAAAAAGGTTCTCTCATGATCCTGTTAGGATAACCCTTCCACATATATATATATATATATATATATATATATATATATGTGTGGAAGGGTTATCCTAAAAACAAATAGTTTCCTAGGAAGACTAGGGATAAATCTTAGCCATTGGATCATGTTAATCAATGGTTGAGATTTAAAACTACCAATAACCGACATAGTTTCCTAGAATTACTCTTTCATCACTATAACCGACATAGTTTCCTAGAATTGTTCTTTACCATAGTTTGTAATATCAAATGTCAAAAATTTGTTGGTTCTTACCATTCCTAGGAAACTCCTTATTCTTATTTGAACCATTTTCTATATATATTGTTCTTTCACCATAGTTTGTAATGCCAAATTTCAAAAATTTGTTGGTTCTTACCATTTCTAGAAAACTCCTTATTCTTATTTGAATTTTTTCTATATATATATATATAGTGGAAGGTTCATGTACATTTTAATCTTAACATGAGAACGTAGGAAATAATGCCGATTTATGAAAAAATGAGAACGTAAGAAGCAATACCAACTACAATACCAATCTACATAAACAATGATTTATGGTAACAAAGAAAGGAACCTAAAAGTTACAAAAAAAAAAATCAAAATCAAGAATTAAATAATAATAACAAATACCAACAAATACTTATAACAGCAAAAGAAAACATCTAATAATAACAACAAAATATAAATCAGCAAATACTTATAATGTCTCATAATCGAAAATTAGCAAATACGTACAAAAATTAACAGCAAACATCTATAAAAATAAACCTAATAATAACAGCAAATTGGTTCTCACCGTTTTCATGTTAAGAATAAAATGTATTTGATCACCATATACATACATACATATATATATATATATATATATATATATATATATATAGAAAATGGTTCAAATAAGAATAAGGAGTTTCCTAGAAATGGTAAGAACCAACAAATTTTTGACATTTGGCATTACAAACTATGGTGAAAGAACAATTCTAGGAAACTATGTCGGTTATAGTGATGAAAGAGTAATTCTAGGAAACTATGTCGGTTTTTGGTAGTTTTAAATCTCAACCATTGATCAACATGATCCAACGGTTATGATTTATTCCTAGTCTTCCTAGGAAACTACTTATTTTTAGGATAACCATCCCCTATATGTATATGTGTATATATATATAATATGTATGGGTACACGCGCGTGCGTATCAAAGTCCAAAGGGTATTTGACTTAATATTATCTTGGTGTGTAATACATGTACCACTCTTTATAGATTAAGGGTTTGAGTACATCAATATGTACTATTATAAGAAAAAAGAAATCAAGAGTTATTTTGTTTTTAAGATCAGTTGATATTTTTTGAAGAAAAAGGTTAAAAGACATGGTTATCATTTTGAAATTGTTCAAGAAACTAAGTAAATTAATTAAATATGTAATTGAATTATTTACTATTAATTGGAGCAATGGAATTCGACGATATTCAGCCATGTAAAGACAAACCTCCACGTTTTTTTAACCATATTTGCTCTACTTTAACATTATAAATATTCCTAGTTAACGTGTTAGAATGTCCAACCGTACACAATATTTATGTTCTATTTTAATTGAAAAACTTATAATAACTAATTAATAATGAATTGTTTGTAATCTCAATTCCATTCTTCTTGTCTTTTCTCCCGTCGTTTTCCAATTTTCAGTCACTTATATATTAAATTACACATAGTGTTTCTCGATATTTTTTTTTGTTTTTTTTGTTTTGTTTCTTCTTGCAATATATACACACACACATACTGACGTACATACGGTCATGTTCTTTAGAGAACCACTATGAGTCGTGAGAATTTTGAAATCACACAAAAACCATGTAAATGTTAAACCAACTTTTTCCTTTCTTGACCGGTGGTGAACCCTCCTATCTACTTTCTAGTTCCTGAAAGGCGAACCTACATGCTTGTTTAGTGCCTTTCTAGAGTCAACCTAAAAAAGCATTTGCTTTTGGGAAGTAAGGACCGAGTGAAAAATAAAAACGTCTGCTAACACTCACATGAGAATATCCTTTTTAAATCAACAACGAATGTCTTGTATCTATGAAGAAAGATTTATCCCTGGGTTACATCTATATGCTATTACATGGTTAAACCTATATTAATAATCTATTTTTTGAATAAGTTGACTAGGATGAACAAGTTGATTAGCATGTTAAAATTGGTTTAATTAATCAAAATAAAATATTATCACCCCTAGTTGTTTGTGTAAACGTTTTATATATTTCCATGGTAATATTCTTTTTATATATTTGGGTTTCAAGATAGGTTAATAAAGTTATTATGCTTAATTAGCTCTCTTGTACTTGGTATGAAATCAAAACTTATCATTGTCCAAACTCGCATCTCCCATCAGTTCACCAACTCGGTCTCTCTTTCTTCCTATATATTTTTTTTCGAAAACATGTCTTTCAGTAGTTATCTATATAAAGAATTCTTTAATTTAAATGATTAAGAGCTCAGATTTCATGAACGACATCATGTATCATAATTCAAACATGCATGCACTTTAGTATGTACAAAGGTGATGGTGTGAATTACTATTAAAGCAAATAAAAAGTAAAAATTTCTGTAACTTAGGTATTTCAAATTTCAAAATTGAGTTACTGTAATTGTTACTTATTTTATTTAATCAGTGTGAGTTATTAAAAATGGAGTTTTCTGCAAATGTACATGTAGTGGATTGAAGAATAAACATGAGTTGTAATAGATTTGGAATTTTGTAAGCTGGCAAAACTAGTGTCCCATTTGCCCAACAACTATTTACTTCCTAGTAATTTTTCTTTAAAATTGTTAATTTTCAAATAGCTTATTTTTTTAAAATAATAAACAACACAAATGAATGAAAACAAATAACATACCTATATAGTAAAAACGTTCCCTTCGCGATCATATATTATTATCTTGACAGTCTATATATACATTCGTACAAATTTTATCTTCGTAAAAAGTGTAGGAACCTAGTAAAATTTTAAAATATGACAGTTTTTGATAGTTTAGAGTATTTAAAATTTTATTATAATATGTATATATCTTTGGACCATTCAATTAAGAAATATATCTATGATTCTCTCTTAACAAAAACACCTAGGATTATTTATATATCTTAGGATTCATCTGTGCGTCTCATGTTATACTAGATCCAATGATCCATTGCACATTTGCACATGCTTCATTATTTTCTTCATATCCCAAAATATATAATTTGTAAATTTTCTTTAATAGATTACTAATCATTTAATTATAATTTAGTAATTTAAATATTTAAGATTATTAATAGCAATTGTGAATATTAATCCTTTTATTATGCTAAAGACCTTGTACCTATACCATGCTAACTTGATCACTACATGTCTACGCACGTTCATGTGTTTGAACATAGACTTCCGAATATGGTGAAGCATGTTGTGGTCGATTAGCCAAGCCTGCACGAAAAGAAAATCTTTGATACAACTTTTCGTCGTATAACAATTAAACGCACGATTTTTCAATTGTACTGTTTTTACTTTTTAACTTGTCGAAATTATGTTTTATCCTATATTTCTCTGTGACAACAAATATATACATAGGCCCATCTATAAAGATAAAATGAACAAATAAATTATCTAGACCCAATATCACTACGTGCTAAAATATTTTCTAGAACTCAAATTTGTCACAATCTCTTAAATGACTATTTGACCACTCTATTATTCCCAAGAATAGTTTTAAGCTTGTAAATTGTAATTTTTTTTCTTTTCGTTCTTTTTTTTTCTTTTGTTCTTTTTTTTTTTGAATTTTGCTTTTAAATTTGCATAATTAAAGAATTATTCTCTTCAGATTAAATTTTCCTGAAGAAATGCACTATCCATTCATTATTTATTAAAATAATAAAAATTTTGGTTAACATAATATCAATAAAACATACCGATATATGGTTATTATTTTTTTATATATGCACTAAAGAAAATAAATAAAGGGTATTATGAGTTTGTCTATTTTCGTCCAAAACATATGGGCCAACAGAGACATGGTGGGCTGCTGGGTTGTAGGGCCCATAATGCTGAGTTTGCACATAAATAGATATTAAGGCCAACGTTTGGCAAAACTAGTTGTTGACTAAAATCTAGTGGCTGGAAGCTGGTAGCTGTTATATGTAATTTTTGAGATTATTTAGATGTTTGACAGAGTAGCTAGAACTTTTAATAAAACTAGTTGGGTGTCCGCACGATGCGGTGGGGAGGGGGGGCACGCAACCTGACATCAAGCACATAATTAATGTCGGTACATTATTCACCTGATAACAGTGTACATATAACCCGAATGTAGACGTGTAATTCGTGCAAAGGCAGTACGCGTGTAACCGGTGGTGAAAATCAAGAAGCAAAGCTAAAATTTATAGTAATTTCAATTAGATAATTTTTAAACCAACATGTTTTGACCCGAATCCCGTTTTGACCTGACACTGTTCTAATCTGAAACTTGTTCTGAAATGGCCCCTTTCGACTCAAAAGCGTACTGACACGAACCGAACTAAATTAACTCTTTTTGTATCGACTTGTTCCAAGCTTAATTTGGGCTTACACATGACCCGAGCTCACCTGACTCGACTTGTTGCCGATACTAATATGTAATCAAGTAATATGTTAATTTTTTAAAGTTAAAAAGGTATAACAATGGCATACTCAAATTAAATAAAATAAAATGCCCGTTTTTATGATGTATTTTAAAGAATATATATTAACGTGTGAAAATGTTATGGTATCTTAAAAGGTCATGGGGATAGTTGGTTTTAAATAAGGAGGTTTAAATGCGTAACTATTATATAAAATAACAAAAGCTAATGAAAGTTCAAGTACCAAACTTATAAAATTTTAAATACAAAAACTTGTTGCTTATTCCTTATTTTGTCTCCTTACAATTTTTCATTAAGTTAATAGGTTACAAAAGTGTAACTTATGAAACTTTTACTCTCACAATATAAGCAATCCCAAACACCTTATTACTTTTTAAAAAGTTTATAAGTTATAAGTTGGTGAAAATAAGCAATCCCAAACACCCTCTTAGTAGGTGTTTTTAGCTCTAAGTTTTTTCTCTAATCTAAAAGCTTCAAACTTGTTCAGCCAAACAAAGTTTTTTTTATTAAGTATGAGTTTTTTCAAATTTGAGGTTATAAGCTTTTAAAAACTCTTTACTAAACATACCCTATGTGTTTTACAATATGTAACATTTTTTAATTGTTTTAAATTAATAAGAAATGATGAAAAGTAGGTTAAATGGCCCGTGACGGTGGCAGCCGCCCCTACCACAAGCGTAGGTCCGTCCCTGTAAACGACATACACAACTATTTGTTGAATTTGATTCTCATGCTTCCATATTGAAAAGGTAGTACTATTTCAAACGCATTTCACGTAACTATATGTTTCAACATGAAACATCTTTAAATCATTTTAAAATAATAAGATAAAAAAACTAAGAGTTAAATGCAAAATCACTTTTATGGTTAACACCATTTTACAGGATTGCATCATGTGATGGGTATTTTTCAGATATCACCCCGGTGATATGTACTCTTTTGCAATCAACTGGTCGTTAAGTCAAACTTTGACTTACGTTAGAATTCGTGTGAAAGACCATACAACCCTCGATGATAATAATAATAATAATAATAATAATAATAATAATAATAATAATAATAACAATGGCCTATAACATCGCTTTCTTGATTTTCACAAACTCCTATGATAATATGTCCAACCATATGCTATTATCAATGGGGTCGTAGTTTTGCCTATAAGACTATCTTCAATGGGAGCCAAAAATCCTTACAATATATTCAGAATTTAATTAGGTGTATCTTTACCGTAGGTTTTAAATAATGAAAAAAAGAAGTCAACAAAGGAAGAAGCCTTTTACCTCTCCCTCTTAACATTAACTTTCAATTAACTTCGAAACTATCAATGCCTTAACACCACTACCGAAGTCATTCGGATTGTATTGGTTTGGTTTGTTGATCGATTTTGAACAAAACTTTTTTCAAAACATAGATTAAAAGAAGTGCACCACAACAACATATTCAGAATTTAATGAAGTGTATCATTACATTGTTAAAATTACAAAAAGTAAATATATAAATGTAAGGTGTAGCTTTGAGTACTTATAACGATATACGTGTGTTTTACATCAATGTACGATACGGTAAAATAACAAAAATATAAATATATAAATGTAAGACGTAGCTTTGAGTACTTATAATGATCAACATATGTTTTACATCAATTTCATTTGTCACATGTACGATATGGTAACGACACTCTTATAGTTTTTGACAAAAAAAAAAATACTCTATTTCAAATATAACTTTGTTCTTAACGATAATTATGACAGATGTGGAGATCAAAAACAATAAAAACGGTTTATTGTTATCGATGTGGTCACAATATTGATTCTTTTTGTGCATTGCGACGAAAATTCGATTTATTCATAAAACATAAAAATAATGAAAATTGGATTTTAATAAGCTCAAATTTTTGCAGTTGAGCGATAATAATCATAGCTAAGTTATTCTTACTATCAATTGCACCTTTCACGTATTTTTTTCTAATTGCACCACCATTAAGAAAACCATAACCCCATTATGTTTTATCCAAACTTCAAACTTATGTCTTAGGACTTTTGATCGAAAGTATAATAGTCAATTACTATAAAATTTACAATGATGCTAAAAAATTGAAAATTAAAATACCAAACTCAATGCCCGACCCAAGAAAACATCACTAAAACAGGTTTTCTGGCCTGCTATCTCTCTTAATGTGACCCATGCTTAACACAAACAATAACCCATTTAGTCAAGCCTGCTACACTTTATTTTCTTAAAATTGACCGAAAGCAAAATCACCAATACTATTATGTGCCTTGTGACCTAACAATATATTAACTTTTTTATAGATGCACACACATTATAATACGCATTCAAATTTTATTTATAATCAGTGTCGTCACAAACATATATATGGTCCAGTTCCGGTACAAAATAAAAGTCGCCTAAAAATGGTATGAAGCAATAAGACGACACATGTACATGTGTGTGGGTATATACGCATATAACGTTAATGCGCATAAAAGTCGCCTAAAATGGTATGAAGCAATAACAAGACAACACATGTACGTGTGTGTAGGTATATCATGCATATGACGTACGTTAATGTGCTTAATAATGTAGCTGTATAATTATAAAAAAAGAAGTCAACAAATTGGAAGAAGCCTTTCACCTCTCCCTCTGAAGAGGTAGGTCCCAGCAGAGCCCAGTTGGGCCCGCAAGACTCACCTTAAACAGGGACGTCTGCGCAGAGACCAACTGGATCCGCAGGACCAACCATGCTCAGAGAAGTGACGTCCTTACGCGCAGTATGCAAGCTGGTCCCGCAGGAAATGCCCCCCATGGTGAAGGACTCCGCCTGTTCCCGCAGCCTCGGATACAAGCCATGAGGGAAGGCCACCCGCGCAGCATGGCTACACGCACAAGGCACTTAGCTCTCAATCGTTCAGTGTCACCTGAAGGAATGAGCCAAGCCGGGAGCAATCTCGCACAGAGGCGGGAGGGGGAATACTCCCGCCCAAATAAGCCAGTCCGTATACTGAAGGATCTTTTACTGTACCTGACGAGGTATGGGCAAAAGATCTGATCAGAGATGCGACAGCTCACTGACAGCAGCATGGCAGACAGCACGCCGCAGCACTGTGACCAATAGCCGCCGCCTACCCACCAACTCCTGCCATACCACGTGCCTAGCCTGTAGTTGGCAGAAGAGGAAGAGTGCACGACACGCCTGCTCTGTGTCAGACGCTACCTATCCACCACTCACAGGCAGGGCACGTGCATAGGTTACAGTTGGTAGCGTGTTGGGCCGGCTAAACCCCTTGGAAACCTACCTTCGGCTATAAATACCACAAATGGTATGATCATCTCATCTTATCATATCTTACTACATTATCATCATATTATACCTGATATCTGCTCTAGCAATCTCTTAATATACTTTTATATTTAAAGAGCAATCTAGTCTGATTCTCACGCCGGAGGGTGGTCACAAGGAGGAACCCCCCCCTTCTCAGTGACGAGCTCACGGTGTCTGTTTTGCAGGTTATCAGAAGAACCATCTTCCAAGGGTCTAACCCCTCGTGGGAAACATTACCTAGCCCCCAGATTACCCGTAATCTGTCCGGGGTCTGGTTAGTGTTTCTTCATTGGCGCCATCCGTGCATAAAGCTAGAACTACAATTTTCTCCAGTTTTTCAAAACTTTATACAAAAGATGGTTAGAGAAATTCCGGTAACCACAACCCCAGCTATTGGGGGGAATACCGGCAACACAGTTTTTACAAACACTACTCCGGCTACCGAAGCCGGAGCAAGTGAAGTAAATTTTACGAACACTACCCCACTTACTAAAGCAGGGGCAAGTGCAGTAAATGACCGCCTACTGGGATCCACCGATACCCAGTTTGAAAAACGAAGACTCCCCCGCCAGACTCTCGACGAAGTCAAGGCATGGGCGGAGGCACGACAAAAGGAATTCCAGGCTGAGTTGAACGAACGCTTGCGTTCCGTGCAACAGGCCGACGAATTCGAATACTGGGAGGATGACTCGGAGGAATCCGACTCCGACGCGAACCCTCGTCATAAAGCAAAAGGGAAGCGTAAAGAAACGGAAACCCAACCGAAAAGGCATTTTGGACAAGCCTTCAAACCAAAAAGCATAGATGGAGGTCCACGAGACTTCTCTAAAACGTTCAGACCAAACGTTACAAATGCAGGAACGTCCAAATTTGCAAGGGACATTGCTGAAGCAATCGCCCCGAAAAGTGCTAAACAAATGCCTAACATAGGCACATATGACGGCATATCTGATCCAGACGATCATTTGAACAGGTTCATAGCGGGGGCAACCGTTAGCAATTGGACGGAACCCACGTGGTGTTACATGTTCCAAATGACGCTGGTGGGGGCTGCTAGGGCTTGGTTCGATCGTTTACCGGTTAACCACATTTACGACTGGGCAGACTTCCAGCAGAAGTTTAGCCAACACTTCAGCCAGCAGCGAAAGTATACCGAGGAGCAATGGACAATCCTCAAATGCACACGGGAAGAAGATGAATCTCTGCCAAACTTCATCACTCGCTTCAACTCAAAGAAGTTAAGTTTGGGCAATATCAGCGAAGATCTTGTTCGCGCAGCCTTCATCCAGGGCGCGCAAGACCCAGAGCTTATCCGCACCCTAACGGGTAAAGATGGAATGCCATCCACATGGGATGGCATCATGACAGCAGCCAAACGCTATGCGGAAACGGAGAAGCAACTGGGTAGAGACCTTCCGCAGAACACAAACCTTTACACCCAGAGGACGAGAGAGGACAACGTCCTCACCGCCCGATTGAACAAAAAACGGAAGCAAGGCATTTGGCAGTCAAGGGTAAACTTTGACACCTCATCCGGCTTACAGCACCGATTGGGTGAAAGGGATAATGTAAAGCCGCACCGGAACTCCAGGTGGACGCCACTTACCAAAAGCGTCACTGACATATTTGCTACTGAGGAGCTCCCATGGCCAAAGCCTCCAGTAATCCGGCATCGTCACGATGCTGATCGGAGCAAGTACTGTGACTATCACAGAACAAAAGGCCACAACACCGAAGAATGCATAGACGTAAAAGACATGGTCGAAACATTCGTCAGAGATGGGACGCTCGCGCACCTCGTGGCGAAATAAAAGCTAGGCAGGCGAGTGCGTATAGAACCCCAGCTGGGGAAAACACGAACCAATTTCAGCTTCAAAATCGAGACTACATGCTGCGTAAAGAACGAGATCCCGAACCAGGTGCGTATCGGCTCGATGGCACTCCCATCCCAACATGGAAGGGAGTTCAATTACACAGTTTGCATGTAATCAATTCCAATTTGTAAAGAGAAGGCCAAGAGCCACTTCTAATGGAAATGATTCTCTTTAAGAATATCGAAGCTGATGATTTTACATTTATACTTTTCTGAACACTAATATGCCGGTTTTCACCGCATAATTACGTGAAGTCATTGCATGGGAAGGCGGTCCTACCCGCACGAACCCAATAACGTGACAAACCTTCACGCAGCTCAGTTGAAGGGGAAAAAGTTCAGCACCCATTACGTGAAGTCGTCGCGTGGGAAGGCGGTCTTACCCGCACGAACCCAATAACGTGGCAAACCTTCACGCAGGTCAGTTGAAAGAGTTCATCCCATTAAATGAAAGTACCGGTCTATCCGCATGAATCATGAAAGGAAAATGAACACTAACCTATCGACAACCGCGCGTCGAACGGTTCAAAACAAAATTCTTAAAAAGATGAGAAAAACCTACACGCAGGTCAGATAAGGGTAAAGTTCTGCCATCCTACTAAGTGCAAGTGACGGTTTTACCCGCACAATCACGAAAGAGGAAGCAAAACTTCACCTATTATCAACCACGTTCAAAGGTTAACTTATCCTCAAAAGATGAGAAAAACCTACACGCAGGTCAGATAAGGGTAAAGTTCTGCCATCCTACTAAGTGCAAGTGACGGTTCTACCCGCACAATCACGAAAGAGGAAGCAAAACTTCACACCTATTATCAACCACGTTCAAAGGTTAACTTATCCTCAAAAGATGAGAAACCTACACGCAGGTCAGATAAGGGTAAAGTTCTGCCATCCTACTAAGTGCAAGTGACGGTTCTACCCGCACAATCACGAAGGAGGAAGCGAAACTTTAACCCACTATCAACCACGTTCAAAGGTTCTTATTCTGAACACTTGGAAAATTGCTAATTTAAACTAAGTATGCAAGTCATAAAGTTTATAAAGCAAGGAACCCAAAGAAGGAAATAACAGTCTTATACGCAAAAAGATTAATATTTCAATGATGTATTACAACAGTGGCCGGGTAACTACCCGCCTAAAAGAAATCTATACAAAGCTGCCTATCCTAACGGTGGGAAGAGATCTTCAGGATCAGGCTTCAGGGCCACCTCCGCTTGGACCAGCACCGTCTGAGCGTGGCTGCCCAAGGAAAGCCTTAAGGATGTTTAGCCCATCATCAGCAGCAGCAGCTTCATTCACCTTCTCCACCACTGGATGCGGGAAGGCAGCATACTGGTTCACAGCTTGGTCATAAGCAACTTCAGTATTAACATTGAATAAAGGGAAGTTGGAGGGCGGAAAGCCTCTCTCAGCAAACCCTAGACCAAGCAGGAAACCAGTCTTCTCCCCATCCTCATGAGAAGCGTTGAGGGCTGCGCTCATTGCATCGTCGTAAGAGGTCTCTGAAAGGACCCGACGCACAACCTACAAAAGAAAATTACAAGTTAAAACATTTTCTAATTACAAGTAGAAAAGAGAGAAAAAAAAAAAGAGGATACCTGAGGCAACGCTTCTCGAAGTAGCCATTGGAGGGTAGCTTGCACTTCGTCACGGGCGCGTTCGGCTTCGCTTTGGTTCAGATTGGCAAGTAATACTTCCTTTGCGGCAGCCTCTTCGACGCCCTTAAGCTTCCGCTCGGTTTGGTCAAGCACCCCCCTCTGGTCAAGAATCTCTTGCAGCTTCTTGGCGTCTTCCATTGCCAAGGCATCATGAGCATGCTGAAGAGCCTTTAATTTGCATTTAAGCTGCTCATTCTCTTCGCGAAGTGGCTCAGCAACAGCTTCAGCCTTGGCAGCCCTCTCAGTTGAGTTTCGCGCAGTCTCCTTGGCCAGCCGAAGCTGTTCATTCACAGCTTGGGCAGCCTTGGAGCGGGCCTCGAGTCGCGCCTGGACTTCAACCTCGAGGGCCTTGAATGCCTTCTCCTTCTCGGCTGCGGCAGCGGCCAACTGCCGGTTCTCCTCCCGAAGAGCCCGCGCTTCAGATACATCTTTGGTGCGAGCTGCTTTTAACCTGTCGTTTTCACGACAAAGCAGCTCGACGCGGGGCTGCGTCCGGGCCTGGAGAACCCGAAGCTCATTGGTTAGCCTACCCTCTTGGTAGCTAGCCATGGCTTCCCCCAACGCACCAGGAGGAGCAGCGTGGCGAGCCCAGTCCACGCACTCCACAGGGGTGCGAAGGGTTGTTCCTCGGCGTATGTTCCATCTTGGAACATACACTTCATTGGAATCCGACACTGCAAAAGAAACAAAGGCAGTTAGGAAAAGATGATAAAAATATATAAGGGAAAAAAATAACCCTACGTACCTGTAGGGTCAATAACAGGCCGATAGCCGCCAAACCCATCACCTGAACCTAAAGGAAATCCATCCAACAGGTCAGGCAGACGGGAAGGTGGCATAGATCGGCGGGAAGCCTGGCGCATACCTGATGGTCCGGCCGTCGGTGGCGGTGGCGCAGGTATAGTGGCAGCCGCTGTGGTAGCCATGTTTGGCGCCACCTTCTCAGCAACAGTAACCGCCGGCTCCGTGAAAGATGCTGTAAAAATTGCACTCACGGCCGGCGGAGACACCTTCTCAGCTGGAACAGCCTCAGGAAGGCTGGAACCAGCGGAAGCAGGCGTAGACGCCTGGGTCGACGCCTCGGGAAGGCTGACCGAGCCTACCGTCATTGGCGGGGGAATACTTGCTCCAACTCCACCCTGGAATGCGTCAACATCCACACCTGCACAAGCAAAAGTGTTAGAAAAATTTATTTGAAACAACAAATCTAGACAAGAATTATGGGGGTACTCACGGGGTTTCTTGAGCTTGAACGCACGGACGAGCGGGGGCGAACCCGATGGAGCCGGCCTCTTGACACCGGTAACCGTCGTCGTCGCTGCCTCCCCGGAGGTAACACCTGCAACCTCCGGAGCGGTGGTCTCCTCACCACCGGGCTTCCCCGCCACCTCTGCATTATCTGACTCCGAGTCAGATAGGATTACCGGGTCGGCCGTAGAGGCCACCTTCTCCTTGCCCTTCCCGACGGCAGCCTTTTTCTTCCGCACCAGTGGAGGACCTTCTGCGGATTCCTCAGAAGAAGAAATGTCATGAACTCCAGCAGCAGGCACAGCATTGAGAGGTTCAGGGTAGAAGATAGGCTTACCTGGCCGTCGGTGGCTCAGGATCTCTTGGCCTGGCGGGTAAACCTCCACGAACCGACCCGCGGTCTGCTCTAAGATGGGCAACTCGTTCTCGTCCAGAGCACGAGTACCCATCCGCGCGGGACCATCTTCCTCCCGCGGGTTCAGGAGCGACTGAACATCGTTCCCCTCTGAAATCAACAAGAAAGTTAGTAAAAATCGAAGTCAGCAAAATGAAACAAGACGTACCATAAGGGACAGAGTTCGAACCATATTCAAGGACGATCGGAACCTTATCCGTATTCGCCGCCTTCCACACCCGGCTCATCCCCAACATCACCATCGCCGACTCCGGAAAACGGAAAACCGGGGACTGGACCCGGGATATCTTCGAAAACCATTCCGCCTCCTCGTAGTTGAGGGCGGGAAGGTTCGGAAGCGCCTGGCCATTCTTGAACTTCATGGCGATGGGGACGGCGCGAGCGGATATGAAGAAGAACTCTCTTCTCCATGAGCGAAGACTCCGCTCGGTGGTACAAATCTTTAAACCCTTGATACGGGTTGTAAGAGTATACCACCCCTGGATGCACCTCCAAGTGTAGAAGGTCATCAGACGGTCAACGAGGGGCTCAAGGCCCAGTATCCGGCACACCCACTCAAAGTGCCGGACCTTGGCAATGGCCATGGGGTGCACCTCTGTCAGGTGCACACCGTGCCTCTCCAGGACACGGTACACAAACTTTGTCAACGGAAACCTAAGGTTTCCGTAGACAAAGAATGCAGCATAAACCCCGATCTTGCCACTAGGGGCATCGTACACAGTATGGTGGGGTTCAGGAAACTCAGGCTCGAGAGACTCGAGCATGAACTTCCTGACGATATACTGGTACAGATCGACAGGAAGAGAGCACTGGCATTCGCCAGCAGTCTTCTGGTCATCAGCATCATGAGAAGACATGGTGGAAGAAAGATGAAAAGAGATTTCAGGGTAAAGCTTTACTGAACAGAAAAATTCGCCGGAAATTACTTGAGAAGAAGAGATGAAAGTGGAAAGTATGAATTGCAAATAACCCTCTCCCCCTTTATATAGTAATCGCAATTAATGCGGTGAATTTAATGCGGAGGAGAGAGAAATCAAATGTGCAATGAAACTATGACACGTGGCAAAAAGCAAGCTGGCAACAGCTGTGGAAAGGACGTGTGCCAGTAAATTCGCGGCCACGCGCCCGAAAAATCGCTCCCACGCGCCTGAAAAAGCGACTGGAATGACCATGTTCTGTCACGTCACCATAACTTCCTGCACGTTCTGACACAGTCAGAAGAAACCGTCGCACGACGTTTCAAAGGTTTGGACTTATCTTTTCACCAACCTTTCGAATTTCAAAATTCAAAATTTAAAAAGAAGCGGGAAAATACCCCCTTACCTTGGCGAACAAGTAACCATAAGACGGATGCGGGTACAGTGTTAAGGCAAAACCCTTCACATACCTAGCACCCGCAGGGAATTGAAGCCAAGAAAACCTTGGCGAACAAGTAACCATAAGACGGATGCGGGTACAGTGTTAAGGCAAAACCCTTCACATACCTAGCACCCGCAGGGAATTGAAGCCAAGTACCTCGGCAACCAAGTAACTATAAGACAGGTGCGGGTACAGTGTAAAGGCAAAACCCTTCACATACCTAGCACCCGCAGGGAATTGACGCCAGGAATACCTTGAGTAAAGTAACCGTAAGACGAGCGCAGGTACAGTGTTAAGGCAAAACCCTTCACATACCTAGCGCTCCGCTGGGAATTGAAACCAAGAAGGATCTTCTGGGCAATGCTTGCGGAAACGGAAATAGCATCCCCGCATAGCGGGAACATCGAGAACTACGTTGTTTGAAGCTCCAGGATGGAATTGGTGGTCTTAACATAATTGATCACTATGTTCAAAACTACCAAAACCTCATGGAAAATACATACAACTGGGACTCAATGCTCCTGACTTGCGAGGAGGTTACAGACCTACCCGCATCATACCCAAAGACCAAGCAGGAAACTCGGGCATTTCTGCAAGTGACAAGGACTTCCCCGGAAAGAATCCCCATGGAAAACCTTACAAAACCCTTTTCAAAACCCTTTGCTCAAGTCCAAAAGTTCACCTCACTTCATTAAACACTCATGAGAAGAACATTGGACTGGGGGGACTTGAAGAGGTAGGTCCCAGCAGAGCCCAGTTGGGCCCGCAAGACTCACCTTAAACAGGGACGTCTGCGCAGAGACCAACTGGATCCGCAGGACCAACCATGCTCAGAGAAGTGACGTCCTTACGCGCAGTATGCAAGCTGGTCCCGCAGGAAATGCCCCCCATGGTGAAGGACTCCGCCTGTTCCCGCAGCCTCGGATACAAGCCATGAGGGAAGGCCACCCGCGCAGCATGGCTACACGCACAAGGCACTTAGCTCTCAATCGTTCAGTGTCACCTGAAGGAATGAGCCAAGCCGGGAGCAATCTCGCACAGAGGCGGGAGGGGGAATACTCCCGCCCAAATAAGCCAGTCCGTATACTGAAGGATCTTTTACTGTACCTGACGAGGTATGGGCAAAAGATCTGATCAGAGATGCGACAGCTCACTGACAGCAGCATGGCAGACAGCACGCCGCAGCACTGTGACCAATAGCCGCCGCCTACCCACCAACTCCTGCCATACCACGTGCCTAGCCTGTAGTTGGCAGAAGAGGAAGAGTGCACGACACGCCTGCTCTGTGTCAGACGCTACCTATCCACCACTCACAGGCAGGGCACGTGCATAGGTTACAGTTGGTAGCGTGTTGGGCCGGCTAAACCCCTTGGAAACCTACCTTCGGCTATAAATACCACAAATGGTATGATCATCTCATCTTATCATATCTTACTACATTATCATCATATTATACCTGATATCTGCTCTAGCAATCTCTTAATATACTTTTATATTTAAAGAGCAATCTAGTCTGATTCTCACGCCGGAGGGTGGTCACAAGGAGGAACCCCCCCCTTCTCAGTGACGAGCTCACGGTGTCTGTTTTGCAGGTTATCAGAAGAACCATCTTCCAAGGGTCTAACCCCTCGTGGGAAACATTACCTAGCCCCCAGATTACCCGTAATCTGTCCGGGGTCTGGTTAGTGTTTCTTCACCCTCTTAACATTAATTTTCACAAACATATATATGGTCCGGTTCCGGTACAAAATAAAAGAACTAAAAATCATATGAAACAATAAGACGACACATGTACATGTGTGAGTATATATGCATATAACGTGCATAAAAGTCGCTTAAAACTGGTATGAAGCAATAACATGACAACATATATACGAGTGCGTGTAGGTATTAGGTATAAACCCATAACACACCTTAGGCACCATTCTCTTACTTGTTCCCTCACCAATATGGCATAAAAATATGGGGTCCACTCCCAATTCAGCCAACCAACCTTATTAATTAATAATTTGGCTCATAACTAACCCTATTTCATCACACTTGTTTTTTAGTTGTTTAGTTAAAGACTACGTAAACAATAAGCTTTAATTAAACAACTAAACATTTTTTAGTATACGAGCGATATAATGCATGTAACGTGCATAATTATGCTTATGTATAAACATAGTCGGATGCGCTATTGTCATGTATCGTCGGATGTAAACTCTTAAGAATTTGGTCAAATGTTAAAGAAAAAGATACATGAGAAGACTTAAGGTTATGCTTTTGAACTAAAGTTCGGAACTTCTTATTGCTTAACATTACTTCCAAATATTCCGAAAAGTTCTCCACAACACTTCACATCACTTGAAGCCTAACTAACTTAGGAGTTATGGGAAGCTTCTGAAATATCCAATACATAAGTCTTCTTTAAATGCACAAAGGATGTATATATTTCGTCCCTAGCTCGGGTGCATGCGCAATATATATTTATATTTTAGAAAATCTGACACAACATCTATGCATCTGGGAGCTACGAAGGTAAATTTAAACAAAAGTAAGTTTTGAGTATGCACAGATACGAGGTTATAACGATCAGGTGCAAAAATGGACTTTAAGTAAAGTTTGCCGATAAGACACTATGGTCTATGTGCATTCCGGTTATACATAGCGCCTGGTACAATTACTATAAGGTTACAAAAGAGGTAGCTGGTGTTTGAAGGTGGTATTTCAAAGCCTTAATTTGTAATATAGCTCCAAACCTCTATGCGAGAAGTACGGCCTTACAATCAATAACTAGTAAGCTACTTATGCTTTACAAAGGTTGAATCAGATCATGTCTTCGCATCGTTTCCTGTAGAAGCGGATTTATGGTGCAGGATTCATGCTAAGTTTTAATTTTAACTCGGAAAACATCGCTTAAACACTTAACAACATGATCCTGGCCACGGTCACGAAAACTAAACTGTTATCTAATTTGTTTACACATGTTTAGTATTGTGGAAAGCAAATCTTTATCCAAAAGGGGTTGTGCATAGTAATTTATCAGCCTCAAACAACCAAAACTAATAGGATTGAGTTTGCTATCCAAAAGGGAGTTGTAGCGTCGCTTGTTGCATGTTTACCTGCCACCTCTTTGTAATCGTCTGGATGTTTGTAATGAAAAATTTGGATTATAAAAAAAAAAAAGCAAATCTTTCAAGTATCATTAACAAGGCCATAAACCCTAATTTATATTATACCAAAGTACAAATCTCAAAAGATTTCAACTTTTTAATAATAATAATAATAATAATAATAATAATAATAATAATAATCAAAACAAATGAGTACATACAACAAATTTAAATAAAGTCCACACAATTTATCCCCAAAACACCCTGAAAACCCTAATCCTTTAGCCTTTATACTGCACTCTTACAAAACCCATACAGGCCTGTTGGCCTGCTGTTACTGGCTCTACATATTCATTTCACAAGTGCATGCATTGTTATGTAATTAAACTAATTATGTATTCAAACTTCTCTAAATTAATATTAATATAAAACTATTACTATTACTCATTCACCTTTCCAATAACCACCAGCTGCTGACATTGACGCCTGCAACTGCAGCAAGTGATGATAACAATCTGCCGCTGTCGGCCGGTGCTCCGGGTTCTGATCCAAACACCTGTTCTGCAACTCTCTTAATGCTTCAGGCAAATCCATCAACCCACAAGTCTTTAACATCTGTCCAACACCCCACACGTCCACTTTAACCCCATGCATACCCCTACCTTTCATCTCGGGTGCCAAATGTCTCCCTCCAGCCGTCATCTGCGGCGCGCTAGCCGCCTCATCGAACCCGATAATAAACCACTCGTGATCTTTATCAACCCTTTTCATAACTTTATCCCACCCTAAATCACGATGCATGAATGAAAGATCATGCAATGCAACCAACGCCTTCGTTACGTGTTTTAGCGATTCAACGAGTTGTTCGAAGTTCGATACCTTTGATCGACATCCTCGTGGTTTGAATCCTAAAGTTAAATCTTGTTCAGATGATTGGCAAATGTATTCTGCATGCGGGATCCTATGATCAAGAAAATCATATATTTCCTTAACAGTTATCCACTTTCCTTTTGTGGGAAAAACCCTAGTCATGTAGTTAGGTGTTAATTCGATAATGTTGTTGTCGTTGCCTGTATCGATTCGTTCAAAGTCACTGTATGGGAATGATTTGTTGATGTGTTGGATGTTCGCACAACGATTACCTAGTAGTGATAATAAGCCCGCGATTCGCCAGCATGGGACCAAGGCTTTGATTCGGTCTCCTGGTGTTGATAAATCAACGGTGTGTAGATCGGTTCGGATTAGTGTATCATTAGTTCGACTCAATGCGCAAAAAGTGACGATGGAACCGATAGCATAATAGCCTAGGATGTAAGGAAGGTCGGCATAACTCCATAATAGTTTCTTTACTAATAATGAAGATGGATCAAGATTATTATTATTATCTTCTCGTAATCTATCGGTTTCTTCGCCTCTCCATAAACAAAAATTGCGTACGAATCCGGTTACATTAGGCCATTGATCTTGTATGCCAATGTTAGATGAATGAGAAGGCTTTCGAATGAATACCATGTCGAGATTACTGAACTTGGAAATAACACGATTGATGCAATCGTCCCAAAGGCCAATGAAGGATTCTCTTGTGGTTGTGGTGAGATTAGGGTTTGATCGAGCAATTGGGCTTAAGATGTCTAATGTGATGGACCGACAATCTAACGGTTCAGAAGAGGTGGTGAAGAAGAGTTCTTTTCCTTGGGGAAAATCGCGGTACAAATCTTTTCGAATTGGGAATCTGAATTGTTCTGGTGGTGGTTCTTGTAAGTACCATGGAAGATCAAGCAAACTTGGTAGAGATGATGGTGGAACATGTAGACAACCCAAGTAATACTCTGTTGGATCTTGAAATTCCCATGATGATGATGTTATAGCTGTACAATGAAAGAATATTAGTTTGAGAAGTTAAATCTTTTGAAGTATAATATAAAGTATGAAAATGACCATTTAGGAGTATAGCCTGTTATTGGAAATGAGTTCTTTTCTTCCTTTTCTTTTTTTTTTTTTTTGAAAAATAGGATGATCAAGTGCAGTTTAGACGAAAGGGACACGGTTCAATCCAGGCAAGCGAGATAATATGGCCTACAATTGTAACCGGTTTGGACACCTAAGGGTAGAAATTAGAATGCTTGTATGATCCGAATATACATGTAGCTATTGGCAATACATAAGATGAAGAGGACGATAAACCGTTCATGGCGATCTTATTCATGGGATTTTCCTCAAAATGATGCTTGGGAATCAAGTGTGTTCATTGACAAACATTGTTCAGACAAAGATAGTGTTGACAGACTTGGTCGACTGAAAACGAGTAAAGGTTTACATGGGTGATGGCGAGTCATGAAGTGGTTAAACTAGATAACATGTTATTAAACAAGAACAAAAGATGAAATGATATGCAAAGTAATTAATGTCAAGAAACAAGGTCATTCCATTTAATGTCACACAAAATCATATAAAGGTACCAGAACTATAAAGATGAAGATAACACCCTATGGAACTTAAGCTATGGACATTTAATATAAATGTCTTCAACTACCTACTGCTAAGGATATGGTCAAAGGTCTGCGAAGAATTGAGGCAATTTCAATTTGTTAAGGATGCATGTATACTATACAAGTAAAAAGACCATTTCCGTAACATGCATGAAGATTCCATTTCGACAAAAGACCCATACCCAAGTTCCATAGCCCGCTATCCCGATCATGCCACACAAATACTTTAGTTAGTCCATGCTTTATGGACCAACCCAAACGTTGCCTCTTAGCGGAACGAGGATTTTTTTTACTCAAAAGATGATTATAGTGGAACAAGGATTTCCTTTTACTCAAAAGGTTATGATAAATTCAAGATATTTAAGGCAAAGTTGAAAAGGAGGCGAGTTTTTTTTCACACATGTTTAATGAATGTCATTGTAATGGGATGAGTCAGGAATTGACATCTCAATACACACCACAACAAAACTTAGGAGTAGAACGATGGCTCGAAGCATGTTGCAAGAGAAAAGGTTAATAAACCAATTTTAGAAAGAAAAAAAACTATAGCAAGTTAGCAACCTTGGTGTGCCTACTAAATTTGTGTCCTACTACGGTTGTGATAAACATTGTACGATGCATGGCATAATTTAAAGCCTTTTGTTGGTCACCTTAAAGCGTTTGGTGCATAGCCTATGGTTTGATCCCACCTCAACACAGAAAGACAATGGATATCAAGTATATTTTACTGATTATAGAGGGAAGCTCCCAAGTTCAATCCCGGTCAGGTAGTAACAAGGATTTATTGGTTTAAGTTAGAGTATGAATAACATTTGTCGTTCAAAAAGATATGTTGCAAAAATATCATGATGTTGTGTTTGATGAGAAGGCAAAATGGGAAAGTGATTACACAAATACTACACACAAATATTTCTAGGGAAGAAAAAGATGCCGGAATATATGACCGCAAGCAAGATAGTCCGAGTGGTGGGACTGTTTCTAAAAGTAATGACGCTACATCAACATTGAAGACATTAAAGAAAGCTGCGTATCCAGTTCAGATGGGTCTAGGTCCGCAGGATTGGAGTCGGGCAGCTTGGGTTCTGATTCCATCTACTCAAGTTTAGGACCACATAAAGCAAGAACACTAGTTGATATATATGAAACGTGCCAATTTTCTTTTCACTTATAGAACCAATGACGTATAAAGAGGCTACACAAAAAGGTGAATCGCAATATGCAATTGAAGAAGAATTGAAGGCACGTGCTAATTAGAAATGATACTGTGATCATTGGTTGCTTTTCTTATGGAAAAGGAGTTGGTATAACATAGGGAATACAAGGTAACAACCTAACTCGCAAGCTAATGGGAACGACAGACTCAAAAAATGTCGGTCGATTGTTGATCGCTACACACATTAATTTTTATTTTGTTGATTCGGGTCAGTCTTGTAAAAATAAGAAATTTTTCAGTCCAACTTTTATTTTCAGATATCAGTTAGTCACATTCTTATTTCTTAATCACCAATATAAACTCAAAACGACCAATAAGTTTAAAATGTAATGGGTTTAGTGTTCCAACGAATCGTCATTTTTTGTGACAAATTTAAATTCATATTTTCAAAAGGTTTTTAGAACCACAAAATCTGAACTTTTAGTCTTTGGTTCATTGATCAAAACTCACCCATGCACACTCCTACAACCGATGGCAAATTGGCAATAGGTGTCTCAATTAGATCGTGGATTAGTATATAGTTTTGAAAGTCGACTTGTGGGTGGGGTGGTTGATAAATTATTAATGCCATTTTTATATTAGATTATTTTTTAAGTTGTAAAAATTGACAGGTTAGTTGATGTTTAAGCTTAATTGTTTGTAATGGTTATTTGGTATTTGTATTTAACGGTTAATGAGTTTATATTTCAAAATTGTTTTATTTATTTAATTATTTAAAATAAATTGGGTTTAGTTGTTCTATCTTTGTTAATTATTTATTATAACAGGTTATAGAATTATATTTGTATGATTTTAAAATTTTAATTATTCTTTTAGCCGATGTCAATATTTTATGAGGTCGGGTTCAGACTTTTATAGGGAGTTGGTATCAAAATTTCTTGGGAGCCACTCAGAATTATACTGCATATACTTATATATTCAAAGAAAAAGAGAGAAATCATGTGATGCAGTTGCACCCCATCTTCCGTAAGCTGGTACGCCGTTGGCTAATGGTCAAGTCAAATACATGGGTGCACTTCTTGTTTTGTTACAAAGGAATATACAAGAGTATGGAACCGATTCCGAGGAAGCATTACTAGGAACTAATGCGCTTGGTATATGGTATGCTAAAGGTTATAAATTAATCTTATGGGATCTACCGATAGGGTGATTGGGAAAGTTCGTACGAGGATAGACTAAGTATATCAACTAGTGTATTTTCCAATGGATCACGAGTGGTTTCATCAAGCTAAAAGAAATATCCTGTGGTAGCATTACCTACCAGGGAAGCGGAGTACATTGATAACAGATTGTTGCGTGTGAAGCAGTATGGTTACGGAACTACTAGATGAAGGATCACAAAAGCAAGGATTAGCAACAAAAACTCTTTTGTGACGATAATTCAACAATATATTTTTTCTAACAACCAATCAAGTTCAACACAATCGGGGAAAACATATTGACATAAAATATCACTACGTCCGAAGTCTAATGGAGAAAAAAACACATTGAGCTAGAATCCTGTTACACACACCTACGAACAACTGGCAGATATTATATATACCAAGGTGTAAGTTTGTTACCAAACATAAGAAGTTTGCTACTTGTCTTTAGTTATTTTTTCAGTTGTATCTTTGCCTAAGCATATCATAATTTAGTAGATATTTGGTGAATCATTGACTTACAAGATCTATTTGAAGGCTCTAAAGAAGGAGCTTGAGGCCTCTCACCAACCAAACCTATGAACCAAAAAAGAAAAGAAAATTAAAACTTCAACTAATTAAAAGAGTAAAATCATATAATATTAACTTATAATATACATATACATACCAGGAGGATTACTTGACTTTCTTCTGCCAAATACTTTGACTTGCTGACCAGGAACAAATCTATCAACAAAAAAAACCTCGAAGAGGGGAATTAGCATCTTCAAAAGCTTCCAAAGTACAAGCAACCATTGCATCATCCAAGAAAGCAAGTTCATCCGCGTTTAAAAAGCTTGTACCATGAACCTTAACTCTACCTCTATGATGCTCACCATCTTCACCCCATAAACTCACAAGTTCTTCCCATACCATTCTCACTTTACCAATTCTCCTCATTTCCTTTGATGATGATGCATCATAATATTTACCATGAAGATATTGATCACCAACACCCCTTCCTACAATAAAACCTAAAATATTAATCTAATTAAACACTTATTAAACACATAAAATAATATTAATAATAATATTTCGGTACCCGAATACGATAAAGGGATATCGTCGTCTCGCGAAAGCGGAGAATATGGGAAAGACTTGGTATCCACAATAGCTAACCGAGAATCCTGACCACCACTTCCAGAAGGGGAGGAAGTCAGGAGAAACGGTGGGGTCCTCATTCGAGGACCCATAAATTGCGCTAACTCTTGGAACACCTCCTCATCAAACGAAGCAGGAAGTCTATGTAACTTCCGCTCGTAAGGAGATAATCTGAAGTAACTCTTACCAATATGTTCTCTCTCCCCACCGCGCTCCCACTCGTAAACCTTCCGAAACTCACCCAACATATTATCCCACTTTGTACCCGCGGTTTTAGCGTCTCGGTTTACCCCGTTCCGGTTTAAATATTCGGCAACTTCTTGGTCTTTTGCGGCTCTAGTTTTCCCTCTACCCGGTAATTGAACCGGTGCGGTTGGACTCAAAAGGCTTGGTTCCATGTTTAACGGATTTTTGGATGCATGATCCGTTCCGCTGCTGCCACCTTGATATTAACATTTCAGTAACTAATTAACTAGTAGCATTTACATCGAAACAAAAGAACAGGAGCTGAGTTGCTAACCTTCGCTATTAGCAAAGCTAAGTCGATTGAAACAAAAAGAAAAGGGCAACAAGTTGCGGCTTCTAACCATTTTACTAACAAAACTAGGTCGTTTAATTAATAATTTATGTTGAAACAGGCAACAAGTTGCGCCGCTAACCCTTTTGATTAGCAAAACAAAGCCGTTTAATTAATATTTATTAAAAAGTAGTATTTACACCGAAATAAGAAAACGGACAAACAACTTGCGCCATAACATTTTCGCCTTAGCAAAACTTGGTGGTTTAATTAATAATTTATGTTGAAACATAAAGCAAGCTGCGCCGCTAACTATGTTGATAATATTTTATTAAAAAGTAGTATTTACATCGAAACAAAAAAATGGACAAACAAGTTGCACTGCTGAACCTTTTGACTAAGCAAAACTTGGTTGTTTAATTAATAATTTATGTTGAAACATGCAACAAGCTGTACTGCTAACTATGTTAATAATATTTTATTTAAAAAAGTAGCGTTTACATGGAAACAAAAAAACGGACAAACAAGTTGCGCCGCTGACCTTTTTGATTAGCAAAATTAAGTCGTTTAAAAATTACGATCATATTAAATAATCTGAACAATTACCTTGGTATTGAATCCTCCAAGCTCTAGCTAGCCACAACATCTCATTAGGTTTCCAAACTGGACTCACATATTTACCTTTCCTCAACTGTGTGTACTGATGTTCCACCTCCGGCTTGCTGGTTGTGTCCTTCCGTGGTGACTGAGACGGTGATGAGGCAGTGTCCGAAGATGAAGCAGTGGTAGTACTAGTTAAGTTGGTAGGGTTTTGTTTTTGAGTTGGAGATGGTAACAGTTTCCATTGGCCACTAGTGTATCTTGGTCTTTTAGGGTTTAGTAGTTCTGATGAAACTGGTGGTGGAGAGAGAAAGGTGGGACCGGCGGCGATGGTCACCGACGGTGGTAGTGGTGGTGGTGGTTGTTGGTCTTCTAGGGTTTCTTGAACAGGAGTGGAAGGTGTTGTATGATGTGGTTTGTTGGAGTTTTTGTCACTCATATTATTATTATTATATGATATGATAAAGATTACAACTTTGTTGTTGTTACAGAAATCTTGAAAAAGAAACCAAAACAAGTGAACAACATTTACTAGTGAACTAGTTTAGTTTGATGTATTTGATGGTGTATGAAGTGTATGAATTGAGAGTCTTAAATGGAGTGCTAGCTGGTTTTAAACCTAAGTTGATGATAATGGTTTCTGGGAATTAGATATGGTGGAAACTAAAGTAGTAAAAGCCAGGAAAAAGAAATAATAATTATAATACTATATATTAAATAATAATATTATAATAATAAAGAAAGAAAGAAAAGTCGAGAGATTGTGGAACCTGCTGTGAATAAGACCTATCAGTTAAACACTTCACACACAATATTAAGAGCTTTATTAGCAGAAGAAAAAAGTGAAAGTAATGATTGTAGTGACTATCAAGTCTTATTTCTTGACCTTATTTGATCAGTCGTAGGGTGGGAAGTATGCTTAGCTTGTTTTTTATTGTTTAAATTTACATGTGATTAGTGATCAGTAGCCATTAGCTGAGTTGGATGTGTTTGTGTCTGTGTTTGGATTTATTTTATTCATCTAGTGGTATGATGTTTGAATTTTTATAAGTAAAAGGTAAGTTTTTTGTTCAAATCTTCGTAAATGAATGTTTAGAGGGATTTTTGATAGAAAAATTTGTTCAATGAAGAATGGAGATGATGGGGGCCGATCGAATCAGGGGTTATAACTCTCTCGAGATTCTTTATTGTTTCCTTTTTCTTTTCTTAATGTTCTTGAACATATACTTTTCTCTTTATTATGTTTTGATTAATTATAAATGGCTAGTTACAACACTCAATATATACTCTTGATTATCATAACTAGCTAATACTTAATTAGTCATTAACAACTTAATAACACACTAACAAAGTCATCTCTAGCTGATAGTCTTCGTTGCTTGGCATGTAGAAAGCCATTGATCAGATGTGAAAGAATGAGAAGATGGTAAGGGGACGTGAAAGATAGAGCGAGAGTAGGTTGTCGTTCTGCAAAGGTATAAAATGACAGGTTATATGAGATGGGATCCCATTCATGAATACGAAGGAGAGAGATGGCAAGTAGCTAACGTGAAGGTGAGCAACTAGCTTGTGAAGAAAACGTTAATGATGATGTAAAGTATACAAACATCTTAACCAACCGATAGTCTTATTCTTCTAACTAGTAGTAAATTTTTCTTTCTTTATTTTCCGTATTTTCTCTACATAAGATTAAAGGCGTTGAGTGTTACTTGTGAACTTTTTAACGTGTCCACTTATACTCTCATCATTTATCGTCTCTGTTCTGTTTGTTTGTGTTTAACTTTTCATTATTTTTCCCATGCTATCAACATGTGAGTAAAATAGTCAAAAAGAGTAGAGCTTTTATAGAGCTCAAATGCATTCAAGTTGAGTGTTTTGAGTGTGACTAATGTGCGCTTCAACTTATAACGGATGTCTCTCAAATGCAATTTTCGAATATATATTTATACACTAACATTTCAACCCTAGCTATACCTTATCTCAATACATTATTATGTCGAGCTTGAACTTGACACATAAATATTTTCCAACCCTAGGGAAGACATAGCAATTGAATACACGGTGATAAACATACTCACGTGTAATGTGATGGCTTGTAAATCTACGTAATTAAATAAAACACATGGATACATATAACATGTTCTAAAGACTACTAATCTACCTAAATGTATTGTGACTTTAATGACAAGTAACGTACCCATTCTACCATGGGCCCTGTGCTAGTTCACCCACTATACATTTCAATATATTAGCAAAACGTGCCCCCAAATAGTTCATACACATTATAATTGTTCAATTCAAATAATTCAAAAGGTTTAACTTATCGAATTTTAATTGTGTTATAGTGTTTTGAACTATATAGAAAGCATAACCTACAACATGTATTACACAATTTCATATGCACAAGTGATGTGATAATCATGTAAAACATGACATACTAACTATACAAATTAAACTAATGGTACTAATGCCTATTACAAAACTTACAATGTTGTAGGGATGAGAGTAATATCAGTAACTGGGTATGATAGTGTATCAAAAAATACCAAAATTGAAAAGGAGTGAAAGTACAAACTATATATCGTGTCGATTTTGTTCGTTTGATACCGATATGTACTTGTATCAATGAAAAAACACATTTATTCAGCACATTGGTATTAGACCATTCGTGGTGGATTGATGTTATCGCCCCCTCCAAATTTAAGGTTTTGATAAGTTGCCACATGGCGTCCCTCCTTTTCATTTCACGCTTATTAACCCATGCCCGCCCCACCCTTAATGCCTACGGCAAGTGTTTGACGCCCAGAAGGTGTTGATGTGGTGATGGGTCTTAACCATTACACATTTTTTTTGAACGGCCAACTAAGTAACGCTGGGCACCCTGTACGCGGCCCCCATTGGCTAAAGGTAGCCCGAGCCGGCCACTAGTCCGGACGGACGGAGCCCATAGCGGTCCACCTGTTGAGGGATTCACCGGATAAAACCCGACCCCCACGCCCGCCAAACGGCACGACAGCGAGGAGCCGGTAAAACCAGGTGAGATCAGGACTCGAACCCTGACAAGCCAGGGTCATCCCTCATATCTCCCACATAAGTTGGTGGTAGTGAGATATGATCTCCCTAGCTCTCACTTATAAAGTGATTGCTCTACCATTGTGCCACAACCAACTTATTTAACCATTACGCATAACCTTAGCAAGCCCAAAGTATACTAAACATTATAGGTAATTTTGAAATGAAAAGTTAAAAAATAAAAATGGTTTTAAAGAGTTGTACAAATATTACTTGATGGGGACACTGAATGACAAGTAAATGGTATCTTCTCAGTTGTTGTCGTATGTACTTACAGCCTACGGTAAGGTATAGTAGGTCGGCGGGATCAGTTTGTATGTTAGCTATACATGCATGCATGTTCATGCATACATAACATACATGCCATCTTAAATAAGGACATAGCATATTTACACAAGTAGCCTAGGTAGCCTTCTATTGTTTCCTTTCCCTCTTCTTTTACAAGCATAATTATTTTGTTCCGTTTAATGCTTCTAGCCACATTTGTTAAATAATAAGTACTTATATAGTAATATACTCCGTAATAGGTTACATATTTTAATCTGGATGAGCCTTAAGACGAATGTTAAATGTTCATACTGATTTTGATATTTCAGATTGATTCACCTGGTAAAACTATTAAGGAGGAAACCCTACATTGTAGAAAAACTCTGTAAATCAGGGTTCAAATCTAAGACTTTAAGATCTCAAATATTAATCATCACACTCATGTCATTTGACCAGAATGCCAACGATAATAATTTGCATGGTAATTAACATAATACTAAGAGGTTTAGTTATGGAATAGATTTTATGGTGATACGAGAGGCGTAAAGCTTAAACTTTTACCTTCTAAATATTAGAGGGAACACCTAATAAAAGTGATAAAAATAAGTGCAGGAAATCGTTTAAATTATTAACTTGTACGTTATAGTTAAAAGGAAAAATGAATTTACTAATCCCATCATTTTTGTTAGCCGATAATAACACCGTATCCTAAAGTCGTTGCCACAAGTCTCATCTATGTGCTTTCATTGGACCCTGGTAAAAAAATTGAATTTCAAACTGATTTTTTGATTGAAATCGAATGATGTAAAACTTACACTAGAAATGGTGCTCCGGACAATGAAACAGTGCTTCAATTCAGGTATTTAAGCTTTCATTTAACAAAAATTAAATCGCTTTGAGCACCGTTGCAATGTAATTTTCATCAATTGACTCGTATATTCTTTTGGATAAAAAATTCTAAAACATCAGTTTGAAATTCAGAAAAACTTAATGGGAGTCCAATAAGAACAAATAGTATGAAATGTAGTACTAGTGTCAACAATTTTCTGAGTGAGATTATTGTTTGCCAACCTCAAAAAATGGGAGTAATAAATTCAATTTTTGCCCCGATAGAAAACCCAAAACTCGATGGGTAATCCCGAAACTCGACGGGTAATTACCCGATTAAAACCTGACGGGTTTAAAACGGGCTTTAATAATATGGTACGGGTTCGGACATACCTAAATTTGGCCCAAACACGATCCATTGCCATCAACATTACCAGTTGTTTTTATGTAACATGCCTTAAAATACATCATACTTGGTGTACATTAAGTTTGAACTCATATATGTTTGTTTGAATCATATTCGTCCCCATCAATAGAATGGTTTGAATACACCTAATAAGTTTCGGGCTCGGAAATAAAAGATTTTGGCTAGAACTTTATTGAGTTTTTTTTTAATTCATAATTATAGTCGGGTTTAATTATACTTTTTCTAGGTCAAACTCTAATTAAACATGTTTACGTGGTATACACCTTGTAAATATTTTTAATCCTGAACAAAGCTTTATTTTTTTTATATATATAGTAAAAAAGAAATTTCGCTAACCAAGCAGCATAAATTAAGCTGGATAAAAACAGCACGAAGCTTTATTTAGTCTTGAATATCATGAAAGTCAGAAAGTGTCAAGCACCCATCTATTTTCAAAAGTTCTTTTACATGAAATCAACTTAATTCGGATATAATTTGAAGCTTTTCATTTATATAATTATATACAAAATCATTTATATTCCAACATATCAAATATTATCATTTCTAATACATTTTGTCCTTGTATATGAATAATCGAGAATTTGAAAACATTAGCATGATAATATAGTATAGTAAAAAAGAAAATCCAATAACGGATCAATAAACTTTTTTTTTGTTCTGAAATTTATAGTTGTATGCTTATATAGTAAGTTTCGGTTTTGGGTTAATTTGGGCGGGTCGGGTCATATCACATGGGCTTAATGGTTTTTACAAATTAGTAGCTATTATTAATTGGGTTAAATTTATATTATAAATAGGTACTGGTCCAACTTAGCAAGGCCGTATGAGATGGGGAGGCAGGGAAGTCGATCGATTTAGGCCCGATCATTCCAGAGGCCCGAAAACTTTTTTAAAATAATTTTTATATATAAAACAACTGTATTATGCACAATCAAAAGTTTTGTTTAAACAATACCTAATAAGTCATTTCCAAAATACAATACTCGGTTACTTTTTTTATATGAGTTATCAAATTTATATTTGTACGTAAGGCCCGAATTTATTCACCACTTCGACTCAAATTTTTTAGTTATTCTCGAAGACCTCAAGGTCACTCCCCTAAGCTCACATTGATGGTGTACTCCCACGGCCTCAAGCCAGCCCCTCCCCGCCCTTGTCCTGCACCCCTATCGAGCCCTTCCGTCATATTGTTTGCGCTCCTTGGTGCAATGTTGTGGCTGGTTGCGTGGGTGGGTCAAGGCCCACAACACATGGTGTTACAAAATCTATCAATAAACAAATCTAGCACAAATATTTAAGCCTCTTCTTCATACTCAAAAGGGAAATTAGATAGTGTATATTAATATGCTTCAATATGTTTATGTTTGTTATCTACTAGTGAATTGTTTTGACAAAATGTGAATGAGCCTGGATCAGTGGTCCGAACCGGAGAAAAAGTGGCCTTCTGACTTGCATTTGCATGCTACCATGGCCGACCCAAACAACTTTCTCTGAAATTTTTTTAGTGCCTTATTTCTGGCCTCCTACTGGAGACAAATACAACTAAAAGTAGGGTTCATGCATTTATTTATATTTGTAATTATTTACAATAAATTAAAAAGACTATGCAAATAAATAAATACATTCTTACTAAGCAAACTCGGGGCATCCTTGGGTGGTGCTTCCGTCTTCAGTCGAGCATTTCAGGTATGCCTATGCTGCAAATGAATTCATCGAGTACTACAAGAATGTTATGAATGAGTGTTGTGTGCTTGTGTGAACAATATTCAGGTAGTTTAGCCAGAGCTAGCAATTCCTAACCTGTTTAAGACACGGTTAACATGTTTAAAAAAATGTACTACGATTTACACTTTTTTAAACAACTAAATTTAGTAATTAGCTAGGTTCTACTATCATTTGTTATTCTTTGTACATGAAACATATAATAGAACCGTTATAGAGACATAAGATATAAGGTAGTTAAATGAGTTATATTCATGTTTGATACTTGTATTAATTAATCACGCGATCAATAATATGTTAAACATGATAAGACCTGTTTTGCCGGTCCTAAGTTTTGGTATATTTTATAGAAAATGTATTTGATAAATAAAATTCTATATGTTACCTTGTGAGATAGTAAACAAAGAAATGATGATAATTGAGATTTGGACTTGTGAATCAAATTGGATTGTGACGTGTGGTAAAAGCAAATCTAATGTAATATCACATAGTACTCCTTCATGGGTCGCATTTTGCAAGTGTCCATAGTCAATATCATGGGACCAAAATCCAATCATGCAGTTTCTTTTTACTACTTTGGTTTACAATCATATTTTCATAACTATATCTATTTTTATCAAGATAAACAATCTTTTATATACAAATGTGTATAGAAATGTATCAAACATTTTATGTTAAAATCTTTTAATACGATTTGATTGTACATAGTTGCGTTGTCGAATTCAATGTACTCGAAATGGCGTGTGTTGATGGTGAAAAGTTGGAGAGGAAAATGGCTCAATAGTGGTAGGATGTAAATGACTCTTTAAGTAAAAATATATAAGAATATACTATTTTTAACTAAACAAGTTGACCTAACAACGTGTATGTTGATTCAATAAACGGGTCAAAAGAATCATGTTCAGATTATACAATATACGAGTGTCAGAGTGAGTTACGAACTTAGGAATGATATTTTCAAAATTAATTCAAGCCATCAACCTGAAATTCACCGTTCTATGTTGGCTTAATTGTTGCTTATCAGTCTATCACATCTTTCTTTCGAACGGTAATGATCGTTTAAGATGCCTAGCTATCACATCTCTACACATCATTTTTTTTATGTGAAAAACATCATATTTAATATATACTCTTGGGACTTGATTGCTTATTTTTAGTGATGCCTTCTTTTACTTTTACTGTCACTTTTTATCCATTTTCAGTGACACTTTTTATGTATCAGGACAATTGTCTTGTAATCTTGTAGCGTGTGCGTTCTTTTGACTCACAGGTATATACACTCACGGTACTATTTATAAAACTCTGTAAAAGTAAATTGGGTTGAGATTGTGACATGAGGGGGTTATTTAAACAAAAAAATGTGGGCTAGGCTAAGGGTAATGGAGCTTGGTTGAGCTCTCAAGTGATCCAATCAAAACCCGACACATGACCCTGGATCAAGCCCCTCAACCAAGCCCCAGAGGGTGTAGTGGTTCAGGTGATCCGATGCTTGATCCAGTTATTTATTTATTTTAAATATTAGTTTTAATATTAATATTAAAATTAATATTCTTCTTCACAGATCACACCACCACCACCGATCCGGGGCTTCTTCTTCACCTTCACCGATCACACCACCACCACCGATCACCGGACCACCGTCGTCGTCTCTCAACCACGTAGACCCCAACGCAACAACCTCACCTTCATTCCCACCAACAACCACCGTCGTACCACCACCAGCCGCCACCGTCAGAATCTCCAAACCCACATCAGAGTCATCTTCAATAGGCGATGGTGATGATAATTAACGGCTATTTTTTGATTTCCCCCGCACTCCAACAACTATAAGCCCCACGGTCAGCTCCACGCCAGCCATCCGCGCCCGTCGTCCACGCAAAGGTGTAGTGGTGTGCGCGGCGGCCACGTCGTCCACGCCCGGCCAGCTGCGCTCCACTACCCTCAGTCTTACTTACAGTTGAATAGTTGTGTCTCCTTATTGATATAAGAGTATATGTTGTGTGATTTGATTATTTAAAATGTCATGTCACTATCACGTAAACAATAAAAAAAATGTTTAACTAGTTATTTAATCTGACATGATATAAGAGTATGTTGTGGTTTAGCTAGTTATTAAAAAAAAGAATTGTTTGGCTGAAATGAGGTGGACCCCACATTCTTGAGCCCTCTTGGGCTTTACCGGTATGACGAGCAGGGGTCGAAAAGTTTGGCGCTGGAGATGTGTTATGGGTTGGTGGTGGGTTAACGAGTGAGGTGGTATGGTTGGCGCCCCAACTATAATCATGTTCTAAGAGCATTCTCAACCTATTCTCTAAAGTTGTCAAATTCATATAATTTAAGGTAAATTTTAAGAAAAACCATCAAAATCACCACTCCAATCCATTCTCTATTATATAGATGAGTTATATGGCAACTAAAGTAAATCTCTAAATATAGGGACTCATTTTTTATCCATACCATATAATATCACATATCCCCCAATCACCATTTCCCTAAAATTTGTTTGACATCTTCTATGCGAAAATGTTCCATTTTCATAAGATCTTCTTGACTGTTATTCAAAAGGTCCAATAATGTATATATCTTGGACCTTTTGAGGCAATTATAGATTTTGGGAGGCAATTCTGATTTGTCAATAAAAATCGATTTCAACGCCATTTTTTTTTCTTTTTTGTTAGTTTAGCCAATTTATCATAAAAGGTAAAAGGGGGTAAAGGAACTATGTGTTGATTGTCCTCTAAATTGAAATTTTCTTCTTTGGTATGTAAAAAGGGAATCAATAAATCAATCAAATTCCGGGAGGCTTCGTGAAGTGCTTCTTTAGGAGTTAAACTTCCATTTGTCCATATTTCGAGAAATAGTATCTCTTTGTTACCATTTTCATAAGAATGAATACTATGATTCGCATTTCGAACAGGCATGAATACAGGATCTATAGGATAACTTCCATCTTGAAAGGTATTTGGCGCTTTTATAAGATATCCGCGATTCTTCTCTATTTGTAATCCAATAACCAACTCAATGGGTTCCGTTAAGCTAGCTATATGCTGTGTATTATCGACAATTTCTACATAAGGCGGTAAGATGATATCTTGAGCAGTTACATATCCAGGGCCCCTGACACAAATAGACGCCTCACAAGTTCCATAGAGATTACTTCTCAATACGATTTCTTTCAAATTCATTAAAATTTCATGTACTGATTCTTGAATACCCATTATGGTAGAATATTCGTGTGAGATTTTCTCAGATTTTGCGCGTGTGATACATGTTCCTTCGATTTCTCCAAGCAAAGCTCTTCGCATCGCAATGCCTATTGTGTCTGCTTGACCTTTCATAAGTGGAGACAGAATAAAGCGCCCATATAAAAGACGCTTACTGTCTGCTGCTGATTCAACACACTTCCACTGTAGTGTCCGAGTAGATACTGTTATTTTCTCTCGAACCATAATAATATTATTTGATCTGATCATTGAATCATTTATTTCTCTTGTTTCTCTTGCTATTGAAATCTCTTCAATTTTTTTCTACACACGTCTTTTTTTCGGGGGTCTACAGCCATTATGTGGCATAGGGGTTACATCCCGTACGAAAGTTAATAGTATACCACTTCTGCGAATAGCTCGTAATGCTGCGTCTCTTCCGAGACCGGGACCTTTAATCATGACTTCTGCTCGTTGCATACCTTGATCTACTACTGCACGAATAGCATTTGCCGCTGCGGTTTGAGCAGCAAACGGCGTCCCTCTTCTTGTACCTTTGAAGCCACAAGTACCAGCAGAGGACCAAGAAACCACTCGCCCTCGTACATCTGTAACAGTCACAATGGTATTATTGAAACTTGCTTGAATATGAATAACCCCCTTTGGTATTTTACGTATACTCTTACGTGAACTAGTACGTCCACGTGAACTCTTTTTCTGTATAGCTTTTGCCATATTTTATCATCTCATAAATTTGAGTCAGAGATATATGGATATATCCATTTCATGTAAAAAAAGATCCCCCTTCTTATTTGTATATTGGGTCTTTAACGAGTCTTATTATCCTTGTCTTTGTTTATGTCTTGGGTTGGAACAAATTACTATAATTCGTCCCTGACGACGGATTAGTCGACATTTTTCACAAATTTTACGAACAGAAGCTCTTATTTTCATATTTGCCACTCCTTACTTTAATTTTGAATCCATTTCTTGGAAGAAAATCAGTTTCTTGAAATTTTCGATTTCAAATCGTATTTCTTGCGAAAGAAATAGTGAAAACACCTAATCTTTCGAATCTTTGTTGCGTAGTCGATAAATTATACGACCTCTGGTTGAATCATAACGACTTACTTCAATTTTGACTCTATCTCCTGGCAATATTCTTATAAAACTACGTCGGATCTTTCCTGAAACATAACCTAGAATCATATCTTCATTATCTAAACGAACCCGGAACATGCCGTTGGGAAGCGATTCAGTAATTAAACCTTCATGAATCCATTTTTGTTCTTTCATTCCAGGTAAAACCTCCTTGAAGTATCAACTAGTGGAGGAAGAACCCTATTAGACAACCCACCCCTTATCTTTTCTTTTTCACAAAAAAGAAGTTTCCTATTCAATTCGGATATTAGAAAGATTACCATATATAACACAAAATTTCTCCGCCTATTCTTTCTAGTCGAGCCTCTCGGTCTGTCATTATACCCCGAGAGGTAGAAAGAATTACAACTCCCATCCCGCCTAAAATTCTAGGAATTCTTTGATAGTTAGAATAGATTCGGAGACCCGGCCGACTTATCCGTTTTAAATTTAAAAGATTTCGATAAGTACTTTTCCTATTCCTTCTATGTCGTAGGGTTAAAACCAAAAAATATTTGTTGTTTTCTCGATGTTTTCTCACGTTTTCGATAAAACCCTCTCGTAAAAGTATTTTAACAATACTTTGGCTGATATTAGTAGATGCTACTCGAACCAGGCTTTTTCTATACATATCGGCATTTCGTATAGAGGTTATTATGTCAGCAATAGTATCACTACCCATGATTAATTAAAATGATTGGTGCCTCCAAATTTGGATATAATCAACATGCTTTTTTACGTATTTTTTTTTTATTTTACGTATTTTTTTTTTAGAAAAAAATTTGTTTTTTTCTAAATACGCTTGGAGATGCTGCCTCGTTAAAAACCTTGCTAGGAAAACCAGTGGGACAAAACCATAGCTAAGGGAAAAAGAGTGTAGCGCGTATTGTCTCCCCTGATTTATATATCCGTTAAAATTGTAAATATCGATCTTATGTGAAAGTTGCCCAAAACTTTTGTAGTCAATCATTTGCATCTCTGTCCCTTGAAATTTGAATCCTCAAGTTGAATAATGTTGTATTATCTTCACGTGAAAACTTCTATTGGTTCATCTGGTAAACACTATGATCCTGTTGTGTTTATCTGCATCGACAATACTAGCCAAACTTGTTTTGATGGGTTAGTAAAATATAAATTCATATATTTCATACCTGTAATATATGTATTAACTCATTCTGATGTCTCCAAGCCGGACACATGCTGATAAATATAAATAAAAGATATAAAAATTATGTATAGTTAGCATCGCATATTAATGCGCATATGCATTTAGTTATGATACTTTTGAACCAATAATGTTTCATATTATGATAGGAAATGATATAGAGTGCAATGTTGGATATCCTTTAACGTACTCAAAGAATTAATCTTGTCTTTGGTAAATTGTCTCAACATTTTTAGATGGACTTTGATAGATTGATACACATATAATTACACATATACTCAAACTGCAGGTCGAGCAATAATCACATCGTGTCAAGGTATTTCAAAAATTCTCATTCTAAAAGTTCTGTAGTTTTTCTCGATGATGTGTACATCATCACTGTAAACTGTGATTATATGAACCTTTAAGAGTAGAATTTTGATAAAAGTATCACTAATGACATCCAACTTGTCTCCCTCTTTATAAAAATAATTATTGATTGTACAATGCTCAATCCGACTATATTAGTCCATACACAATAAGCATAACTCTATGCATTTTCCAATCTATCATGAACTTCTTTCCAACTTGACAAATTGTGCATGTGTTTTCACTTTTCTAGGATTTTTTGCTGCATAAACTTGCTCATTTAACACATCATTTTTGTATCACATATCAAAATCCATATTGTACCATTTGTTTGTTTATTAAGATATTGTACTCATCATATAGATTCTCTTCTATGTGCATTGCTTATTGATGCACAAGAATTCCATCACTAAGATGTATTAGTTAACCTTTTAGGTATTCAACTACCTTATGAAACTCTTTAGGTTACATTTATGTTCAACATATTCAATAAGCGTAACATATTCAAATATGAATCTGTATACAACATGAGTCATAGTGTTCTCGAGAATTTAATTTACATGATTTGATAATTCAAATCCTTCGAAGACTTTCTTATAAATTTTCAGTATCAACTGAATCACAATACTTATTAGACGCATATTGATGTACATAGAAATATACATCTTTTCAGCATCAAATAATCTCTAAAAACTGCAATTTCTATCTAATAACATAGCATAAAAGGCTACTTATCATAATAAAACGTAATTTCAGGTGAAACCAAACCTCAAACGAAGAAACAAGCAAAAAGACGAAGAAAAACAGAAGAAAACACAAGAAAACAAAGAAACACGCCCCCATGTCTCAAGAAACACGCCCCCATGCTTATGGAACAAGAAAAGACAAAATCTGAGAACAAAAGCACGGGGTCGTGCTCAGCATGCACGGGGCCGTGGACGGGAATGCAGAAAAGACAAAGAAGAATTGAGCACATGTCACTAAAAAGCACGGGGCCGTTGCCAGCTCACACAAAAGACAAAACAAATCTGGCACATGTCATAAAAATACACAGGGCCGTGCCTCACCATCCAGAATGCCTATAAATAGTGGCTCATGTTGCATTCATCAAGTGTGCCTTGAAAAGATTTCTATCCGATTCTCTCTTATAAAAACACACACTAACACTCACCTTGAAGATCTAATGAAGAGTTTGAAGGTTTGAAGGTCATCACCACTAATCATCATCATCAACCATCATCCCCATCATTAAGGAGAAGGATTCATCTACATTTGGTTATATTGTTCCAAGTTTAATCATGTATTTGTTATTATCAATCATCTTAATGTTCATCATAATGCTCATTATGAGCTAAACTCCTTTTACCATATAAAATCTATGAAGAAGCTTTATTTTACTTGATAATTAATCAAGACATGTGATGTAGTCTAGTTAAGTACATGGTTATATTACAATTATCTTTTGATGAGAAATGTTTATCCATCTTAAATCACTAATTCAAAGTTGGTGGTTGTCAATCTCTTTGGCAATCGTTCATGATCGATTCATGTTCTTGAAAGATAGAAATACTTTGATACATTATCAAAACATGGATCCTTATATTGTACTTAGAAATGATGAGATATAAGTTATGGTGTACTTTTCTAAACCTTGGTAATCCAAAAATGGCTTTGCTTAGGATATCAAATTAGCTAAAGAAACCATATGTTAATTGAATGTGTAATCATAACCTACTTAAATCAACCAAGGGGAGGTTGTGTGATGAACTACAATCACCCGAAGTTGTTAGAATTGGTATTCGAGAAATTGAAGTCAATCCTAATCTTTCTACTTAACGAAACTACTTGCCAACTTAAATTGACATCATTGAGATGGTATGACATTAGGAAAGGGTGGACTTTAAAATGCGCATATCATCTCCTTAGTGCCAAAGATGCTCACTTTGGGTTAAGGAGTTATCTATCATATATTGCTACGGTAAGTTTATCACATGTCTACATATTAATTATCAATGCTAAAATGGAGTGGATTCTTGATCTTAGATGGTAACCTTCGTATAATTGAACAACTCGTTTAGAATTTCTTATCTTGGTCACCCATATATTATATATATATAATTATTTATATTTTATAAAAAGTTCAAAAATTAACCTCAAAATGATTAAAACCTCCGATTGAAGTAAAACAACGATTTATTATTAGAAACCTTTGTGTCCACGGATCGATACTTGGTTCTTACCAATACTATTCTGCATATACGATAGGTACACTTGCCTATTTTGTGTGTGTTTAGTCTTTGTAGAAATCACTTTTATAAATTTAAAACACGATCTTGTGCAAAAGCTAAATATCCAATCTATCATATTTTATACAAGCTACACAGCACGCATCACATATCAATTCTCTCTTTTTATTACCAGACTATTTAGATATCGAAAAGTTAATGCTTCCAGCATTCGAGAATGTGTCTCCTCATAATTAATTATGGGTCTTTGCAAAATCCTTGTGCTACCAATTTTGCCTTATATCACCTTATATCACTTGTGCTACCAATTTTGCCTTATATCACTTTATTGAATTTTTATAACTCACATAAAAGACCCGTTTATATCTAACATATTTTACAACTTCAGTTGTATGGACTGCTGGTCCGACAAACTTTCCGTTATTTAGAGAATTCAACTCTGCCCTGTTTGCGTCTTTCCACTTTGGCCAATCATTTTTATAGGCAGATTTAGAATCTTGATCCTCATCATCAACATTTCAAGCGCTAATTATATATATATTAAAGTATAGCGACGTCGACTTTATTTCGATTCCATATATCTTTGTAGACATGATAAAATATATATTATTGAGAGCTCTTTGTTTTTAGGTACCTAAGGTTCTTCAAGAACCATCATGTCTAATCTCTTTCAAGAGACCTTTTACTACACCTCGACTTGACCATCTTCATTATTTGCTCCAATTTTCGAGGAAATTTTACCTTTGGAACCGATCAGTCTACCACGCTACACGCGCGCGTTAGACTTATTATCAATTTGCGTTTGTACTTTTGGGACATTTATTAATTGGAGCATTAGCAGTTCGTATGAGTGTCTTAGCTAGACACTCTCTTTTGATCAGTGAATCGTCTGGTAATTGATTCGTTAATCTTCATACATGAATTATCCTTTGAACTTCTAGTTCATATAAGTTTGAGGATCAGCGATAATTCATTCCAATTAAATTCATTTTCTAACTGCTTTATATTTCCCCCCTAATGTTGGGAATGTTGATTCACTAAAGTGAAAACTAATGAGCCATAAACAAATATCTCATTAATAGCTCTAAGTATATAATCATAGATAATATTTAATACCAGCATACATTCCCAACTTCCTTTGTGGCCTCATCTTTGTGTCTTGTGGTGGATTAATTTCAATATATAATATTAGATGAGAAATACTTAGCTACTGACCCAAAACCAATTAAAATGGGGAGGAAGTATCATAACTTGTTGGCTTGATGTGAATTAGTTTTTTAAACATGTAAAATCATATGTACTCAAATACAAACATGAACCTTTGCTCTTGTGATAATTGCCTTTGTAACCAATTATAGACGTTGAGTAATCGTCTTTAACAATTTGTTAGAAGTTCAACACTTATTCCAACGATCAATATTAACTTGGGAATAAAATTCATTATTATAACATAATGTAAATATACCAATATGGAATAATATGCTTGCTATCTTATTAGCTAAGCCATAAATCATGCAAACATCAAGTTGCCTTGATAACCATTTAGACAACGCATCGATTTTCAAAACACTAAATGGTATCATGTTAGGATATGTGTATCATTTTCTCAATTACATAACATCTAGGGATTTACACCCCTCCTTCATGTGGTAACTAAATGATTTCCCTTGAGAGCAATATTACATGTATAATTATTATGATGAATCTTTTGGTTCCTCAACCGGTCACGCCATATGATAATCATGATCCATTAACTTCAAGTTTATGATCGTATATGTATCATGCTTCTTTAGTACAAGATTGTAAATATGAGTGAACATTGTATGATCGTTTCAAACGATCATGTGATTTCACTTTTGTATTTCCATATTTTGTTCTCATATATGATCAATCTCTTTGCCACATGTGGTGGTCGATCTCATTATTAGCATAGGCATCATTATATATTGATGATCGATCTCATTATTAAAATAATCACCATTACAATATTTTCAATTATGTCCATGATTGCAATGATCAATACGTTGTCAAATTCACTTCAGGAATGGTATAAAACCAAACCATTTCCATGGTTTATTCTTAACTTTCTCCAGCACGGATACTAAATCATTTCAAACGTTTCATACGTTTTAATGATATGCTACTTCGGGAGCATATTTGAGGTTTGACAAATGAAAAATTGTCTTATCCATGTTTTTCCTCATAATTAATCTTCTCTTTATATACTAACAAGTATTGAGAAAGTAATTACATGAATGAGTCATGTAAGATTTATCATACTAATATTTTATAATCTTTAATAATAAGATCTAGGGAGAATGACATTTTAGGTGTCATATCTAAGTATATTTTTATTTTTCCATAAGATTAATAATAAACCATAACTTGATGTACTTGTTCTATTCAATACTATCTAATAGATTACACACAATACTAAATAGTAAACATGTCATTATAAAACAAATTATAATAACTTTAAGTTATCAACTATTAATTACCTTTAACAAGGTAATATTTATTGACATATGCAAGTGGTACAAATAGTTATTTCTTATGAATTCTTTTTGTTAAAACTAATGTATTAAGCCACTCAAAAATAGAACATAAACACTAACCAAATTATATATCTATCTTTTGAGAACGAAAACCAATATTCTATAAGTAGTATCGTTTGACATCATATTCACTCATCAATTTATTTAACTAACATAACCATAGTTTGTTTAAGCTAAAGAAACGACTAATCATATTATTATCTAGCTACATCATATAATAACTGATATCAAATATGGCAATTTAGAGAACCAATAAATTTTAGCAAAATAATAGTTGTAATATAAATCATTTAATATTACAAAAGTATGTATACTCGGTATCATACAATCAATCAATCTAGTTTTTCTCAATACTAACTGAATTTATTTCATATATCAATATGCATACGAAAATAACTATCTACTAGATGTATGATTTACTTTGTTTCAATAAATCATAAGGAATCAATAATAACTAATAACCACCCATGTATCCGTTTACATAAATCTTAATAAATTTGTGGAAGACCAAGATTATGATAATATAACTTACATAGAGAATATCTACAATTACTTTAAATCACAGAGTTATATTGTAATATATTTTAAAACTTATATTACATATTAAATAAAGATAATATATATACCTTATTTGAATAAAATAAATATAACTATGCACTACTATACAAAAAGGAAAAATCACATTTAAAGTATAACGATTATTTGAACAATAATATCCATGTATAGTTCATATATAATTCGCTTATAGAAAACACTAAACAATATATGAATATATAAAGGCAATAAATTTCGTCTAAATATAGAATATGTTTTATTTAATTTCCAAATCATGTACATTGGAAACGAATCCGGTGCATTGATCCTTCACTTTAACATACATGGATGGCTTAATAATTTGTGAGATTCTTTATTTTATACAACAGTATTAGTTTATATAAATAATAGTTAAACTTGGTTATGATAAGTAAATACATGGTATTTATTAGTTTAATATTTAATCGAGATGAAACTATTTATTCACAGTTAAACAACTTTCATAAATCTCTTAGAACAAATAATCATAATCAGCATATATGTTATGCAACTTGCAGTTTGCTTTTCATCTTATATGAGATATCATTAAATAATTTAAATTATTGTCGTTTTCTCCAAAAACAAGATTATGGTTCCTGATAAACATATTATTTGAATGCAGGCATTATAAACAAATATTGATAGAATCAAAAGGTTACCAGTTTTGCGGTTGCAATCTGATTGATTCATACCCACGGCTTATTAAAATCTGATCCACTCCGTCTCCAATAGCAAGTCGTGCTAATAACGTGTTTTGAAACAAGCCTAATAGCCAATGAATATGAGAAAGAGAGATAGGAGAAAGATAGAGATTTCATTAATCATGTGTATATTACAATGAGATGCAATAGATTATATATAGGAGATGAATACTTGTAGTAGAAGCTAATCTATTTTAGGTGTTGATAACCAAAATAATAATATATATTTATAACATAGATAAATTTATAAAATGATGTTTTTTAGCTAAATTATAGGTAAAATATATGAAATAAGATGTGAATGCTCTAAACAACCACTTTTACTTAGCTTTTTAATTTTTATTTCGTTGTACGTTAATACCAATATACATAAAGTTACGAATTTACTATTAAATATACAATAGCATAAAAATAATTATAAATTTTAAAATCTCATGTCAAACTTTTTAACATTTGAAAAAAAATGTCCTTAAGTTAACTTTTGTCATAAGATACATTACTTAAAAGAATTCAAATAATAAATTGATCAACCCATGAACCTATCAGATTGATCCGAACATGACTAGCTTGTTTAACTAAAGTTGTATGTGACTTGACTCGAAATTGACCTAACCTCTAAATACTAAACCCAACCACATATATTTCAAGTTAGATTAATATCATGTCAAAATATCCCACAACCCTCCTTTGGTAAAAATTTTAGACACTGCAAGAAAATTATAAAAGTAATATGTTATATGTTATAAAAAAATATTAGTTTTATCTGAGCATTCACAAATTTATTTTTAGAATTTAATGCTAGTATCAATACGAAGTTAATCGACACCGATCGAATTCGCGTCGTTTTTTAAAAACATGTTATTGGTTAGGTATTTATTAATTTTCCTTTAGGGTTTAGTGTTAGTGCCATAACGAATTAAACCGATATCGACCGAATTCGCGTTGCTTCGTCGTCACAACGTTCGGGTTTTACCAACCAATTACACATCGTTTCAAATATGTGTTTTTTTATCATAAGTTATACAAGTGCCAAAACTATATATTATGAGCGTTTCTTCGATCTGAGTTATTTTGTAGGTTTAATATCGTTACTATAACGAACTTAATCGATACCTAAAGAATTTGCGTCGGTCGCTGAGCGCCGCATCATGGCAAGTTTTGCTACCTAGTTTATACTAAAATAGTAAAATGAAATGACAAGCAATGGCCTTAAAATATAAACTATTAAAAGGGTGTTATATCATAGTCATATCTTCATCATTAATAATTTTAACTTCATCTCCTTGTCATTTTCATTTCTTTCCGCTGGACCAACATAATCATCACTAAAAACCAAAAGAATAAAAACAAAAAAGAAAATGTCGAAGATGAATCTTCCTCTTCGTATCTTCTTTTTTAAACCTCCAGAAACCAATAATCAATTCAAAGAAGTTTATAAAACCTAAAAACAAATAATAATAATAATAACAATAAATCCACAAAACTTTATAGGAGTATAGGACTAAACTCTATATATAAATTGAAGTGAACTACGGTTTTCATTCATGTGGTTTGTCTAAATCTACGATTTTAGTTCAATAGTTTTAAATTTACAATTTCTGTCCTTGTGGCTTCTTTTCACTTGCAATTAAACCCGACAACACTAACGTCATCAAGTCTAGTCGTTAAACCCATGAGTGTGCTCCTCACGTGAGGGACAGTTTTGTCATTTTTTTCACAAATACACCTTAGCCCCTTCTGTGAGGGGGCTTACGAATTAGGGTTGTGGTTTATTTGGGAGAAAAAGGACAAAATTGGCCTTCACGTGAGGGTCACGCTGATGGGTTTTACAACCGAACTTTGTGTGGTTAGTGGAGTGGGGTTTAATTGCAAGTGAAATGAAAACACGAGGACGAAAATCACAAATTTCAAACTATTTGACTAAATCCGCAAATTTGGACGAACCACAAGGACGAAACCAAAGTTCACTCTATAAATTGGGAATTAACAGTTTATGTGAGGTGTTATAGTGAACTTTTTATTTAGATTTCAACATAATCTATTGAACACTAGTACTGTTTAGACTTTAGAGCATGCCTAGTGAGCCATATTATGGATTTTGTATACTCCAAATACAAACAATTTATTATTTATAGTAAACTTTCCATTGCTAAATTGTGGCTAAGCAATTCCGCTAATGTTCCAGATTGTGTTTCCTTGTTCTTGTACATTTGTTGGGTTAAACGTTTGTGATTTGGAATTAATAGTATGAGATTCAGTATTTGTGACAAGATGATTATATATGCAATGAATCCAAGTTCATAAAAGTATCCTTATCCTTTTGTTTAGTCTCAACTGTAACTGTGTGTGCAATATATCACTATGTCAGTTTGTTAGCTTTTGGTGGTGCTAATTCTTTTTTCGTGTGATTTAGTGTTAGGCTTAGTTGATGTCTAGTGGTGTCTGAAGAGGTTTGTTGTCCTCTACCCAATAAGTGTCTAAATTTAAAAATTTATTTCATTTGTCCAGTTTGAAGTATTTTCGAGTTCACTTGCCGATTTTTGAAATTTCCCCAACATATTATCATTCATTGAATCAACATACATAAATAGGAGATCCAACCCACTCTGAAAAGCTACAACCTCAAAGGCAAATAGCAGTGGCAAATCAATACGGGTTCAAGAAAACCAATTGATTTTCAAATTTTATGTCAGGATGATATATAAAAAGTTTCAGTGAACCTATAAAATTTATAGAAGTGAACTCATGTATGTATGTCAAAAGGTTCAAGACTAAAATAAAACTCTTATAAACTTTAAATGTCTCAAGTTCTAGTCTTTCTAAGATCGATATTGTTAATTTTTCAGTAAGCATCACTGTACGTGTTATCAGTTGGGGGTATTAAATAGCTAAAATTAGAAAATTTTCGTTTCCGGTTACTTCTAGACTTATTCACACATCATGCCTAGCTTCACAACCCATTGATTGTAATTCTTTTTAATGTTTAATGACCTTGTAGTTTTATTACGTGTTTATAAAACTAACATATTGATTTTTTATGATATTGAATTATAAAATATTCTCCGGCCCGAAAAACTTCACGTTTGGTTGTACGAATTCGAACATCAAAAAATGTGAACCCATAAGGAAAACATTTTAGATCCGCCGCCGACAAATAGAGCATAAGTGGGATCAATAGCAATTTCTTTCAACATATTATCACAAGTGGCTAAGCTTTAAGATGCTAAAATTGTCTCTAAAATCTATTCTCTTCACGAAGATGAAATGAGGGATAAAGCCACAATTTAAACGAACTATAAAGTAACAAGAGTATATATTTTAAGACCAAATTTTTGTAGGTCCGTTTATTTTCAAGCCCAAACTCGAGCTGAGTTGGATCGGCAACGCTAGCTATGTTTTGCAATTTTTTTGTTAATATTGTAACATGAAAGCATTGGTCTTAAACTGTTAATACAGTTGCTGCTGTTTCAAAATTTCAAATGTGAATATAGATATGAAATGGAGTGTTCAGTTTCAAATTTTCAAATTAATTTATACAAACCGTCCCACGTACAGTGGGTTTACTCAGGCCCATAACATTCTAGCCCAAACAATATATGTATAACTATTAAGTGATTTGTTAATATATTTTTTTAATAACCTGCACATGGTATATACCTATACATCAACTAAACCATACAGTTTTTTCCAAAAAAACTGAAAATAATAATAATGTTCTACTCTTTTTATTGTATAATTTTTAAAACTGAAATAATGAATGGTCATTTTTGTATCGAGGGTTTTCAGTTTTCACACACATGTATACATGGTATAATTATGTTGCAACAAATTAGAACCGCGATAATAATTACATTAGTTTACAACTAGTTTGTTTTTTACGTTTATGTGTATAATCTACTAAACTTAATTTCTTTGTCATCTAATATTCAGTTGTACCCAACATCATCATCTTCATTTCTTGTTGCTTTTAGGGACTCGGTTAAAACTGTAAGTGGGGTAGATTGCAATACTAGTTTATTTAATTTGCTCCCAAAGTAAATATAAAGGAAACATGGAGGCGTTAGTAAAACTTTGTGATTAATCCATCATAATGGGTTATGAATATTTGTGAAAAAAGGTACTTTTAGCAACATCCTTTTTTTTTTCACAACCACTAACATGTAGTTTGATCATGCAAACCACATAAAATGAATCTGCTAATGATGGTTAGATATTAAGACGCGCACGTACGTTTAATACTAGTTAACATAAAGCTGTATTGAAATGGTAGGTAACGCTGGTAATTTGTTGCATCAATATTGTATAACTACAATGGTAATTAAAGTTGCTGCAAACAGTTAATTTGATTTCCAAACACAAAAACTTATAATTAATCTAATTTCAAAATGCATGTAAACCTAATTTTACTTTTAAAAAACCCAAACACAATTAAAGACTAATACAATAAATTTACATAAGAAAACTAAAAAACAAAACACACAAACATGCAATGTACATAAAACATAAAAATAAAATAAAAAATATATGAAAACATAGTACCTACCATGACATACACAAATCAGCCTCTCAAATCAACCACAATGATACTGATATTATCGGTGCTCCGTCGTCCCATCACAAGCCGCACCAGTAAGACCGCGGCTGCCATCGTGTACAGTGAACCGCCACCATGCACCGCCATTTGAGCCACCAATCCTAAATTACCATTCAAATCTTCTTGTTGACATTTATGAACCAACTCACAACACAATTCACTTGACACCACGTCCCACAATCCATCACTAGCTAATATCAAGCTTATATCTTCCGAATCCCGTTTCATGAACACAAACTCGGGTATAGATGTTACAACTCGTTTAAGAAACCTGTCGCCTGTTCTTACATGAAACGGTACGATCAACAATCGTGCAAACGTAATAATAAAAGTATGTTGAAGCAAAATATATTAATAATATGACCTATGGCTCGTGACATTGCTAGAACACCATCAACTCGTGCTACATTCGCTGCAAAGGTAACCCGTCCTCCTAGTGATTCGATTCTTGCTCGTTCATCGGCCCGATCAGGCTGCAAACAAATGTGAAATTATTATATCGATGGTGATCAATGATGATATATGGCCAACTTTATGGGGAAAAATTATTGGTTTTAGTATAAGAATTGAAATATAACTTTATTTAGGTGACACAAATTATACAATAGTCAATTTAAGTTAACTTGAGCATAAAATTAGTTATACGAGTCAACACCAACTATTTTTATAAAGTGTAAATTTTATAACTACAATTTGAAAGAGCTCCACTTAAACCTACCATTTTTTATAAAAATTATGTAACTTTCGGCATCGAACGGCCAGTCACTACTAGAAAAAGAGATGTTTTTCTACAACTGAATTCCTAAGAAAATCCAGTTTCAAACAGTTTTCCAACAAAAAGTCACGTTAGAAAAACACATGCTTGAAAATCGTTTTCAACTGTTTTTCAACAACTTTTCTTACAAAATTGCTAAAAAAACATGTGTTTGTAAATTTTTTACAACTTCCCTACAAAAACTATTTTGACTTAATATAATGTTTATTAGATAATATTTTAGCAAAGTCGGAGCTTAATGTTTTTGTTGAAAATCTATTTGAACTACTTATCGTAAGAAATTTGTAGGAAATTTTTGCAAGAAAATGACTTGTTTTCTGGTAGTGAGTAGCTAACCGAAAAACACGAATACCCTAAAATTGATAAAATTTATAATCTGAATTCTATGCAGATTTTATCGGTTCACGACCAGTAATGAAAAATAACAAAACCGAATGCTATACCGAAAACATGAAGAAGAATACCGGTACCTACTGTGTTCGGTCGGTCGGTACCGATACTCTACAATACTCTATACAAAAATGCATGTTTACTCTTTACAAAAGAGCTACATGCATGCATGAATCACGATGACAATTATTAGTTATTTGTTTTATCAAAATTCATTTTGACCCGGTAATCCGACCCGGACTTTACAAAAAGTTTTTAAAAATTTCAAACTCATTGAAAGTTTGAAACTCATGAACCTAGTTTCTAGAATATACACGTCGATCCCATGCAAAGTACATGCTTACACCATGAACATTCCACCTGTGTGACACTGAAACAAACGATACAATTCATGTCTTATTACCTTATGGTCAACGGACAGTGGGACCACCTTCCCGTTCCGACAAAGCACGGCGCGTGAGTCACCGCAGTTTGCGGTGACAATATACTCTTTAGTCACCAACACCACCACCGCCGTCGACCCGACCACCGACAACCTCGGATGGTGTCGACACACATTATAATTATTCTCTAACCCGTTGCATTGACATAAAGTCAACGCCATCGCATCCATCCGTTCGAAACTCCGCTCAATGGACGTCTTCCATAACGTCGCTGGTTCCATGTCGCTGGTTGATTTCACGCGCGTCAACTCCTCCGCCATAATAACATGCATGTTCTCTTTACACAATGTTGACACCTGTAATATCAAATGTTAAAATTACGGTTTTGCCCTTAGGTAAAACAATTTAAAATTTTCGGATTCACCGAGGTTGACTAAAAAACTTGGTGTGTTTCAACAGCGATATTTGTGACAAAGTTGTCGCAAACATGTTGTAGGCACAATTTTACCATAAATAAATGTTATTCGTCTAAAAAAAATGAAAGTAAAAAATTTGTTGGATATTAGTCGTTAAATTTGAGTTGCCTGAAAATTGTAGAAATTGTAGCAAATATAAGCGATATTTGTGACAAATTTGTTGGCCATAATTATACCACAAACATTATTCGTTTAAAAATTTGTGAATTTTGAGTTGCAGGAAAATTGTAGAGAATGTTTGTAGCGAAATTTGTGACTGATTTAACATTTTGTTGCCACAATTTTACCACAAATGTTATTTTGTGTAAAAAAATAGTAGAAAATTTGTGAGATATTTTTCGAAAACTCGAGAAGTGAAAACATTGTGTAACTTGTGGGAAATTTGTCGCAAAAGTATTGCAGCGACAATTTTCCCACAAATTGTTATACATATGAAAATACTTTTTTTTGGTCGAAAATTTGTGATTTGTCACAAATTCTGATTTGTGAGAAAATTGTAGAAAATATTTGTAGCGAATTTTACATTATGTCCGCCATGGCCGTCAAACACGCCGAAAAAATGCACCGGTTGGTAGCCATTAATCTCCGGTCGACAAAAGTTCATCTTAATAGTTATCTCATCTTCCATTTCCCGCGCCCGACCAACCACCGACATCGACCCGTACACCGGTGGGACCAGCAACTGTTCGGATATTTCGTCTGTTATCACCTTTTGTGAATTGGCCGATACTGAACCAGTTAACCTTCTTCTCATCTCGATCCTTCGTCTTCGATGCTCTCTGCGCTTATTCGGCGTACCCGAGTCCTCGTGTGTCGGCATGAGACTCCTACGACTTCGGTACACCCACGTCATTGGTACTCACTAATAATATGAACAAAAGATAACAAAACATGTAACAAAACATATAGCAAAACATAAAGTACAAAGTGTCATATTTGTTAAATGATAATATTAACAATAATAATATTTGGTGAATATATAGAATAACATAAGATATGTGACATGAAATGAAAAAATGGTTTCTTACATTTGAATAATAATAATAATAATAATGAGTAGTCTACAGACGGCTAGGATGGGTGGCTTTGGAAGCCGGACTAAAAGGAAGTGAGATGTTGCCACGTGGAAACGAGGTCAATTTAGATGGCGATAAACGATGATGCGAGGTGACGCGTGACATAGAAGTCTTGAACAAAGGTGTAGTGTTAGATTGTACACTTGTAGGGCCCTCATGATTGTGTTAGTACCACGTAAGTTTGTTTCGAGTTGACAGCCTGGGCCATACAAGTTTGGTTGTGGACCCCACTTACTCCATATTTTCCTCTCTTTCGGTTGCTAATTATTTATTGTTTATATAAAGTTATATATAGGGTACTACTTGGTTTTGTGTTTGTTAGGACTTGTAGCTTATTGTTTACAACTTTACACATTGAATGAATGTAACATTATAAGCCCATATATTTACAAAATGGTTAAGGAGAGAGTTAGTCATAATTTGTTAGTGGAATGAAAAAAATCCCATGAAGTTAGAAACCTATGTTATGAGATTGTATATCAGAATTGTATAAATTAGGGTTATTGTGAAGGAGTATCTGAAACGTCCAAAAGAAGTTGAATACTTTGTTCAATTAATTAATCGGTGATATTGAAGGAAGTTAAGCATATGACTTTTAATGATTTGAGGAAAAAAAAAAACCATGTAAGAGAAGTGGGGTTGCTTTCAATGGAATGTTGGGGCATGAAAATGCTAGAGCTTTCGTAGAAGCGTACTAGTGTTTCTGAACCATAATGAGCGCGATAATGAGGGGTTGAAAAGACCTAGAAGAGTGATATCTATGGTAGAGGTGCACAAATCGGGTATTAGAAAAACCCGGGTTCAGGTATGGAACGGGGTTCGGGTATGATCGGGTATTGGAAAATCGGGTATTAGCATTACCCGGGTCGGGTTCGGGTTCGGGTCCGAGTATTGCTTCTAAAAACCATACCCTATGTATCGGGTATAGATCGGGTATTCTAAAACTGTAAGGCCCCGTTACCGGGGCTTCACATTTGGACGTTGGATTTACTCATAAACATAGTTCTACAAATCAGAGTTTATTAAAATTTTTCGCGGAATATAAAACATCAGTCATTTGTTACAAATCATTAAATCCTTTCTTCAAAACCAACTTAAAACATCATTTTTAAACACCATTTCTTCCGTCTTCAGATGTCAGCCGTTCAATCCATGCCATGTGCCATCCCCATGCTAGCTCTTTGGTCAGATCACCTGCATGTATACTAAAAATCAGCTACGCTGAGTGAATTCTAGTTAATCAGGCAACATACAATTCATTCTTATATACTCCTACACGTATCCGAAGACACATATTAATACTCTTACCCTGTATAAATAATCATAAAAGGAACATCACATAATATTTATTAAAATGACCATGGCTATTGCCCATGCTATATATTTTCCATAGAATGACACTCTGTATAAATTCTTCATAGAAGGACACTCTACATACTTCCATAGAAGGAACATCCTATGTATTTCCATAGAAGGAACTCGATGCTTTCCATGTAAGGAACACTATGCTTTCTATTTAAGGAACACTATACTTTCCATTAAAGGAACATTATGTTTTCCATTTAAGGAACACTATATATATTATCCGTAGAGGGAACTATGTGTATAAGTTATTATTTAATATCCATATAAGGAAATCATCACTAATCTTGGCAATACATGTAATATCCGAAGATCGTTCACGTATCGACAAACTATTAGCATCACATACATGCATCATTCATACATCATATATATATATATATCGTATCTTTAACTACCACCTGACGGTACATGCAATATCCGAAGATCGTTCACGCACCGTCAAGCAATCGATCGTATCTATCACATATATTATACATGGCATACACTTGCCATTTAAGGTAAGTGTATTAACTTTCACATCGAGTATGCACACAGCCTCGAAAACATAACAAGGAAATGGGGCTAGAAACTCACCTAAATCCTGCTTCGTTCTCCGTTTATTCATTCCCTTAACTGAGCTCGGCTGACTGTATTTTTAAACCCTAGCCATAATGTATTTCTAGTTTAGTTAATACCCTCAACGAACGGGGGCCCGGGGCAGCGCCCCTGGCAGCGGGGTTCTAGGGGCAGCAGCCCCTAGCGGGGTCCAAGGGGCAGAGTCCCTGGCTGGGGTTAAGCTATCAGGTCAGTTTGGAAAATTTTTGTTTTCGTTAACTGTCTTAACATATTTTTCATTAGGATTTTAAATTATTATTTTAACTCTCCTGTATTCGCAAGCGGTCATAAATGTAAGCGAACATACGTGTAAGCGAAGTTAATTAGTAGCGAACTTAACCAGTAAGCGAGGTTACTTGGTAGCGAACTTAACCAACGAAGTTAATCGGTAGCGAACTTAACCAGTAGGCGAGGTTACTCGGCAACATCTACGGGTCTAATTTTAACCCCATAAACATCTTGGTTCCAACACGAAATCCTTTGATACGATGTTAATAATTCCCGTAACGTTCCCATGGCCATTTTTTGGATAAAACGCGACTCGGGAACTTATAAAGTTTGGACCTTTAACCTTAAACGTTCAATACTAGATCTATGTGTTCATTTTAAACGACCCGATCATGGTTATAAGTTCGTTAGGTTTGTTTTTAACATCAAGTTTGCTACTTTACATCTCATTTATACCCGATCTACTTTAGGTTCAAGTTTCAAGGCTAACCGTTCATAAAAACGTAAACTTTAAAGGTAAAAGACATACCTTTACGTGTTTTGAGGTTACGGTTTAACTTGGTTATGAACTTTAGGTCTTGTATCTATCTTGTATTACGAGGATCTATCAAGAATCGACGTTTGTTTGGCTTGGATCTCGCCTCTCTCTCTCTCGCGGCCGTATGTAGGGTGGTGTAGGTGTGTGTTTTGAGTGTGTGGAGAATAAGATGGAAAGAAATGAGGGTTTAGGGTTTTAGGGTGGTTTAAGAGAGTATTTATACTACTAAGGCCCATGGACCCTAAGCCCATCTTATCCATAATCCCATCTTGATTAATCTAAGTTCATGATCCTTTTTTTTCTTGCTAAAAATAATTAATTATTTATGCCCGTCAACTAAATGCGACTCTCTTTAAATATGTAAATTTTAGGATCTTACAAAAACCGGGTATTTGAATACTCTATTTCCGGGTATTAAATACCATATTTTCGGGTTTTTTCAGGGTATAGATTGGAGTTTTGTAGGGGTTCCACTTTTTAGGGGTATTTTTCGGGTATTTTCCAGTTATTTTTCGGGTATAGATCAGGTATTTGAAAAACATGGATTCGGGTATGGGAAAAACCCGGTTCCAGGTATAGAATCGGCTCGGGTTTTGAGTTTGGTGGTAAAACAATGGATAACAAATCAATTTATATGGGTCATGCACATCAAAAACTGGTTCCAACGGCTATAAAACAGGTATATTACCGTTCCAACGGCTCTTTTTTGAGCTGCAACATCATTAATTGACCAAAACCTGGCGCAACCGTTTATTCTGGGTAGGAACCGGGTACGACCTGATTTGGGAAATAATATAAGGAACCGAGTAGAACTTTCGGGTATATAAATACCCAAACCGGGTTTTAGGTCCACCGGTTTGGGTCTGGAACCGGTGTTTTTGTGCATGTCTAACCGTTTCTACTAACCAAAGAATAGGCTAGGCCCAAAGAAATTGGTCCACTTTTTACACTTGTGGGCTATAACCGTGTGTGGTCCTCCAAATCTCCAATCAACATTATTTTAAGTCATTGGTATAAGTTTGATAATACAAATCTAACACACCTAAAAAATGACTACTTTCATGATTTAATTTATAAAAACAACTCAACTCCAATATCCCGACCCGAATAAATCTAGCAAAACCTTGTTCGTTTGCAATCTTTTCCGCTTTCTACTGAAAAAATCTTCATGTTACATCTCACAACCAAATATATTCAACAATATTCCACCATTTCACAGTTGGACTTAACATTTTTTAACATTTTAAATGTTTCAAGTAGCGGTTGTGTATAAGATACATGACATTATAAGTGACATTTATTACATATATATCAATGAATAAATGTCCAAAGTAGCTTATCATATCCCCCCCCCCTTTGGTTTAGATATTCAGGTTTTCCTATACGTGACAATGAGCTATCGTTAAAGCTTCCGCTATATATTGTTTGTGTTTTTTCTTTATATTTTATGGTCAAAATACAAAATAGTCATTCCACATCGCGTGTTTCTTCATCCACCAAATCCAAATGCATTTTCAAGCAACCGGTTTCCACGCTCCTACAACATTAAATATTAGTAAAAACCAACTATTTTAAGTAAGTAACAACCAAAGCTAAATGTAGTGAGATAAACTAGATAAAATAGTTGTATATTGATTGCGTGTCTAACAGGGTTATGTAGGGCTCTATATAAAAGAATAACATTACACTTGAATGCATTCTAGATATGATAGTAATATAACTAGTCTATTTTAGGGAAACTTCTTTGTTTGTAACCTTCTATAGCGGGTAAACTGGTGACGTGGCATGCCATCACACCCAAAAAACTGTTGCCGCATCATCATTATTACGTGCTATATAAGGTTTCTTAGGTTATGTGTAGTGGAGGGGCTACAAAATGAGGCGATTTGCGTCATGTGGCGCCCAGTCAGCAAAGGGTAGGTTTTTGTTTTTGGGGGGTAATGATGTTGTAGCCTATATATATATATATATATATATATATATTATATATATATATATATATATATATATATCACACCCGCAAACATATATAATATTAATATAAACAAACACAAGCCAGGCGACAAATACCTCCCCCCCCTTATCGCCGGGGGGGGGGGGGTGTTAAAAATGTTTATCGCCACAAAAGGGGCTGTTTTTTTGGCCCACTGCAGGCTGCCTTATATACAATAGGCGACAACCTTTTTCTTGCATACAATGACAAAGAGGCCAAACTTATTGGTAATGATTTTGGAACCTGTAAATGTAGAGCTATGTTTGAACCTCAGTGATCATTCTGTCGGGTCCGCGATGATTTGGCTTCCCGACACATCTCTATAACAAAATGATAAAGTTTAGTATTGAACATATGGAAGGTTATGAAACAAATGTTTTAAAATATATATACCCGAAATTCCTGCGGATAAGATCCAGGTACATTCTCCTTCAGCCCCTAAACATATAAACATCATGAAAGATTTTAATAAAATGATGCACAAATATCTAACTTTTTTATGTAAGTTGGAAGATGGTTATTAATGACACTAACCTTAGTTTTTTTAGGTTGTTTTGATGATGATTTAACATTTGTCTCGGGTTCTTGTTTCAAGGAGAGCTGTGTACATAACGATCGGTGATGATAATATTTTGTTACATTTTTAAGATTTTTGGAGCTTAAAGTAATACTTTATTTACCTTTTTAAATAATTCTGTTGGTGGTTGCTGAGAGTTGTGTTTTGAATTTAATTTAAATCCACCGTCTTTAATTGGATGCACCTGTGTTATAAAATAAGCGGATTACAATAAGAGACTTAAGCTTGCAAAAGAATTGAACGGACACGAATGGAGTATGTTCGAGTTTGATCGTTTGACTTTAACTGTATAAACGATAAAACACGAACGGGGTTTACTTGTCTGTGTTCGTTCATTAAGAAGTGAACATGTCCGTGTTCGTTTATGCTCGTTTGTTAAAAGTATAAACAAATGGTTCGCGTACGTAAACGAACGAACATAACTGAACATAGATGAATGCACATAACTGAGCTAAAACCAGTTAAATGTAATATGAAAAACGATGTGTGAGGTCTAAAAAGCTATTAAAATTTAAAACTAGACAGATTTGTAATGTGTCAAAAAAAACTTAAATAGATGTCTTAGTGAAGAAACACTAAGTGACCCCGGGCAGATTACGGATAATCTGGGGGTTATATAGATGTTTCCCACGAGGATGAGGTCCAGCAAAGAAAGTTGTTCTTCAGGTGACCTGCAAAACAGACACCGTAAGCTCGTCACTGAGAAGGGGGGAGTTCCTCCTTGTGACCACCCTCCGACGTGAGAATCAGACTAGATTGCTCTGAATATAAGTGTATATTAAGAGATTGCTAGAGAAGATAATGAGATATCAGATGATGTCCTTACCATTCCAAGGTGTTGGAGTATTTATAGCCGAAGGTAGGTTTCCAAGAAGGTACAGCCGGCTGAATAGTATTCATGTTCTACCAACAGTGGGCTACGCACAAGTCATGTTGGTTGGTGGATAGGCTGCGGCCGATAGTGACAAGGTCGGCTGTATACTGTTCCTTTACTGCCGGCTATGCACTGTTCCACCAACTGTAGGCTACGCACGTCCCATAGTAAGGGTTGGTGAGTAGGCAGCGGCTAATAGTGACAAACAGTACTAGAGGGTTTAAGCTCAGGTTTTAGGCTCAAGCTCAGACTTAAGCTCAGGTTGGTTTAAGCTCGGCTCAATCGAGCTTTTTAACGAGCTAATCTCGAGTATCTCGCGAGCAGCTCGGCTCGTTTGAACCCGGTAAGGGTGTAAATGAATTGAGCTCAAGCTTGTCTAGACTTAAAGTCGGCTCATGAGTAGCTTTTTTTCAACAACAAACTTAGCTTGACTCGTGAATAGTTTTTCAAGCTTGAATTCGGCTAGTTTTTTATTTATTAATTTTTTTAGTTAGTTATGTGTGTGTGTATTGTGTATATCAATTGTATATTTTTGTATAGTATATAATCTATTATACAAATTTAAGGCTCGTTATACTCGTGAGCCAGCTCAAAATAGTGAATCTTGGGTATTCGGCTCAAGCTCATTAATTAAATAAGCTCACTTATAGACTTGAGCTCAGTTTATACTTAGTTTGACACGGCCCTGAACCATATGTATGCAGTTCCTGTCTTCTTGATAGTCACAATTTCTATCAAAACATAATTATAAAAAAAAAGAACAGAATAATCAACAAGGATATTTAAAATCATTTCTGTTTGTCCTCATGACATAAATAAATACATATTTATTTTCAAACGTGAATAGTCACAATAAATAAGTTCATGGTCAAAGCATGCAATATGTCAATGGTTCGATTTTAAATTTTGAAATGAAGTATTAAGCTACTGTTATACATATAATTGTCTTAACAAAAGAATATAATTGCTCATATATTTTTTAAAATAATTCTTAGTAAACAAATAAAATAACTTAGTGAAATAAAATTAAATTACTTATTCTTAAGCAATGCTCACAAGTCACAAGGGGAAATGCGTTACTGGATACCACTGTACAAGTCAAAGTACCATAATGCGAGTCAGAGTATCATATTTCACAAGTGATGTGGTATAATAATAATAACAACAACAACAACAACAATAATAATAATAATAATACTTTAATAGTATTGAATTAATAAATTCGAATTATATTCCTCATAAATATAATAATATTGAACTAAAAGTTATCATATGATTATAACAATTGATAAAGAAAAATAAACCAAAGTGAAAAATTCATGTTCTTTTTTTCTTTATTTTTTTCATCCTATCATTAAATAGGTGGGACTGTGGAAGTTTAAAAAAAATATAGTGTCAAACAAGACATTTGAATGTTCGTTCTTTTGTGCTGACGAGTAAGAAGAAAAAATAAAGATTTTGAATAATTACTGGGTATATATCTTTTTTAGGTATATCATCTATGACTATAGGGGATGAATCTTGCGAGAAGTGATATTACAGCGAGAAGTGAATGTATAACTTCATTAATCTCTAATTTCACTCTCTTTCATATGATGTTACATACATATATGTATGTTGATTGTATGTATGTCTTAATTACATATTCAAAGCTACCTACAAACATATAAATGTACCGAGCCACATTCAAACCTATGTACCTACACATATACAAACATACGTACCTACACACATACATATGCACCTATACAACGCACCTACACATAAGAAAGGGAGTGAATTAGGGATTAATGGAGTTACACATTCACTTCTCGCACTTTTCGTTGTAAAAAAACTTCTGAAATGATCCAATACCATCATCTATATATACTTATTTAATCTATATATGAATTTGACTAAAAAACAACATAGAGTTACAAACACCCTAAATGATCAAAGTATAATATTTCACACGTATTTGATAAGTAACCACATTTTCTTTTGTTACTTTATATAAACAACCTTAGCTATCTACATTAAAATAATTTTTAAAATGATTAATCTCAATAGGAAAGTTTTAACGATGATAACGTGTTTTGCCAATAATAATAAATAATAATAAATTAAAATCACTATTCCAGAAATTTAGGAAAATTATATAAAATAAAAATAAAAAATAAAAATAAAGTAAAGACGCTCCTCGTTGTACGGCCGGAAAAAGAGGGCAAGAAACAAACCTTTTATGTAATGACAAAAGTAGTATAGTTTAAAGCTTCAAAATGGTCCCACCATTTTTTGATTTATTCATCATTAT